>NC_049983.1:1465047-1635033 GCF_000003815.2 Branchiostoma floridae
TTTTTGCCCCCCCCCCCCTCTTTTGTAAATACTACGATCACCCTACCCCTTCGGTTTAACATCATTCTTTCTTTGTAGCCCAAAATTACTTTTGGGGGATGCTATGTATCCTTGGTTGGTTGGTCCTTTTATTTGCACCCCTCCTGACTTCTGGCTGGTTTGGAATGTCTACAAAAGTACTGTATGGCCTTCAAATCCATTGACTGGCCTTCAGTTTAACGTCTTCTTTTTATCACTAAAAAATGGAAGGTAACGTGTCATCAATTATTTAGAGGCTTTACACAAATCTACCTTATGGTTAATTGCTCTTTTATTTGCACATCTTCTGTCTTTTTCCAATACATTTAATCAAGGACGTTATATGAGGTCTCGTATATAATGTCCTTGATTTAATGCAAGACTTAACCTTTTGTACATCAAACAATAGTTTTTATATAGTGAGGTTTTAATGGGAAAGGGAGTTAATGGGAAAGGGGAAAGGGGGTAATGACTAGAGAAATTATGAAGTATCAAAAGGTTTCAAAAAGGCTATCCTCTAGGCAAGGTGTTTTAGTTTGTGGAAACAGGTACACATGGCGTTCGCCTAAAGAAGTGTATAGGGCATATACATTTACTGCCTTCTACTACTGAAGTTCTAGTCTCGCATATTGCAGTGGATCATCTTTGCAAGGGGTCTGGAAGTTGGAACTGCAATTTCTAAGGTGGACTACCGATTACATCATTATCATCATCACCGCGTTTCGGTGGTCCTTCATCGACTTCCATAGTTGTTGTTTTTTATTCGATGCTGTCCGCTGAACCGCCTTCTAACTTCTTCCAATCATAATCAGTTCTCACACGACTACCCCGCTACACAGTTATTTCCCTAGTTAGGCTTAGGTCACATTTCCAAAGTGGGGCCCGGCCGGGCAGCTTTCAGGAGCGAAAAGAATGATATACAATAGATCAAAATGCACAAAATGCCAAAATAAGATTCATTGGCATGATTTGTGTATATTTCTAGGTATACGTTTTAACTTTTCGTTTCGCTGCTTTGAAAATGTGACCTAAGCTAGCTTACTAGATTAAAGATGCACAGATGTGGCACCAGACGACTGCATGTGTGCACGCAAATATCAAATAGGGGAAAAAAAATATATTGCCTACTCATGACAATCAGCAGCCAACAGGCGATCCCAGCGGAGACCAATCTGCTCCTCGTTGCCCGGCGGTCCCGTCCGGCCATGGTTAGCCCGTCTCTGCAAGTGACGCCCAAATCGTCTGGTTTTCGGTCTTAAACATCGTGTCCTTGGACAGGTGTCCAGGTGGACCTGTTGCCTAGCGAGTGTTATGTTTGCCATGTTTCCATGGTGATTACCATGGATACACCGCGGCCGTGCGGTAGTAATGTCTGTGCAGATGACCCCGAGACTGTCACATATGGTCTGCACAGAAAAACATCGTGTCCTTGGTTGGGTGTGGTCACCTGTTACATAGCGAGAGCTATTTTTGCCACGTTTCCATGGTTACTGCCATGGTTACCAAACGTTGATACAAACATTCCAACTGAATAGATTACATTTCTAATATATCCGTGTCCTTGTCTGGTCACCTTTGAAGTTTGTTTGCATCCAAGTTAAGCTATTTACCAATTCTCCCTGTGGTTCTTGGTATACTTACTTACTTGATACTTGGTTAGGTATATAATTCTTGGTATATAATACATTAATGCAAAATCACATTGAAGACAGGACCGGGTGAAAAAAAACAACAGTAGTTGTTTTCCGTTCATAAAGAGTAGCCTTTGTGTCTTTCACGAGTAGGACTAATACCCTCTTTCCACTAGGACGGTGTTCTTGCTGCACTCTCTCTTCGACCTAAAATTTGACAGATCGCTCAACGAACTGCAGAGAAAAGAAACTAATATTTTTACACTTCGTGTGTTTTGTTGTCATCTCAGTCATATTTTTATGTTTTGTATAATTTACGTATATGGTATACCCGGTGTGAAAGCGAAGGTTAAACAGACAGAAGTTAGTGAATGCTACATGAAACGTCTGACCGGTACCAGTTGCTTGCGAGACTGTAATTTTATGTTATCTCTGCCACATTAGCTTTAAGCTCACACTTTAATATTTCACATGATCCTTTTCTACATGCATGCAGACGCACAAAGCGTCATGAAATATGCATCCACCCACACACCCACAAATATGTACTGTTGAAGGCCTCCCCGTTCTAACCACGTAAACACACGCACGGCAACTCACGCCTATCTACAAGTAGATGGGGGAATGATGACTACATATTCATCCACAACTGACGAGTTAAATTCAAAAGCAGGTGTATTTTGCAGTCAGTTATTTTTTAACACAACAGGTGCTACGCCATACGTACGCAATTAGCGTCAAACTTGTCTTGTCTTATCTATGTTTCCTTTGGACTATTTAAAATCTGTATTCACGTCATTTGCATATGGAACCATTAATGAAAATCCTCCATCACATGATACCACCACATATGATGTAGAGTAATATTTTCCAAACAGTAAGTTTGTCACGAGAATATTGCAGGACATGTGGCTTATCCGGCAGTTCTGTACACCGTTGGTGTGAACTGCGGGGATGCTGCTCTGATCCTTCATCCTATAATTCAGGTTTGGCCTCGACACATTATGGACTTTGGTGTTTGTTCAGTGGAGGTGGGCGATTACTATTATAATATTTGTGCTTAGGCTGTTGATGTTTATAGTTCATTTGATTTCCTCTTTTTACACGCATTGGCGAGCCTAAGAGTTACTTGTGTTGTGTAAAAAATTACCTTTGCATGCCCAACACACAAGACATCAAAACATACTGCAATTCCATGGAAGGCTGTTACTTAAAAAAAAACTATGTAAGACACATTTTTTAAATCAAATCTTGTGTACAATCGCGTCCTTTACGAACGAATGACATTAACGGACTATAGGTTAGCAATAAGATTTTGCAGTGCCCGCTTCAACAAGAACTTAAAACCATCACAAACATTTCCCTTCTATCCTCTGTTCGCGGCACTTACTGTACCCCCTTTCCGCTACGTGTACGCACTATGAATCGTTACAGTATAAGAAAATGTTTTCTGCTGCGACGAAGACACACAAATACTTACAGGACACAATATTTTGTAATTCGCATACATTCATTTCTCCACACGCCCTAATGTATAGCAGCAAGATAGGAAATGTACTACGTATTCAGAGCGTAGATGCGGTTAGATCAGTGACATTTAATCAAGACAACACTGTCAAGGTAAAACGTGGACTATTCTGTACATCTGGAGCACCCTTACCGAGTAACCAGTAAGTGGTTTCTAACTGGCGCTTCGTAGCGGCGTGAGGTTTCTTTTTACAGTATATGACTACAGAAGAGTATTTTAAATGCATTAAGTTCCGGGAACTTAAAGCCTCGGCGAGCACTGCATTTTCTTTCTACCGATAAATTAAATCCCAGCGAAAATAAATGCAGGGATGTCATTCCGTGGGCTTGAACTGGTTTTGTAGATGCAGGATTGCCATGGTGATAACTTTTCTTTGCTTTTTCTCATGTGTGGGTTTTTATATGTCTGGAGATGTGGGACTTGTCAGCAGTCCTGTACCCACACTCTTCACAAATGTATGGTTTCTCACCACTGTGCATGGCTAAATGCCGATCCAACGTCGATCTCTGTGCTGCAGTATACTCACATAGGTCACATTTGTAGGGCTTTGCACCGGTATGAATTCTCATATGTTTGGTCAAGTTAGACTTGTGAACTGTTCTATGCCCACACACCCCACACATGTAGGGTTTTTCACCAGTATGTTTTGCTGCAATATGGTTGGTCAAATTAATTTTTTGTGTAGCAGAGTAGTCGCACTGGTCACACTTGTACGGTTTTTCTCCAGTATGGGTTCTCATGTGTCTTAATAACTGAAACGTTTGAGTTGTTCTGAATCCACACTTCTCACACAGGAAGGGTTTCTCATCAGTGTGTTTTGCTAGATGTTTGTCCAAAGTTAATTTCACTGGAGCAGAATAGTCACACTGGTAACACTTGTAGGGTTTTTCTCGTGTATGGGTTTTCATATGATTAGATAAGCGATACTTTTGTGTGGTTCTGTATCCACATTCCTCACACGTGTACGTTTTGTCACCAGTGTGCTTTTCTTCTAAATGCCTGTCCAACGTTTCTTTCCGTGCAGTTGAATAGTCACGCTGGTTGTTGGGTTTGTCTCCTGTATGGATTTTCATATGTCGGGATAAGTCGAACCGTCTAGCCGTCCTGTAACCACACTCCCCACACATGTAGGGCTTGTTACCAGTGTGTATGGCTAGATGTTGGTCCAAATTGTATTTTATCGCAGCAGAATAGTCACACTGGTCACACTTGTAGGGTTTTTCAACGGTATGAGTTCTCATATGTCGGGATAAATCATACTTTCGAGTCGCCCTGTATCCACACTTCCCACACGTGTAGGGTTTCTCACCAATGTGTTTGGCTACATGTTGGTCCAAACTGTATTTGACTGCAGCAGAATAGTCACACTGGTCACACTTGTAGGGTTTTTCACCAGTATGAATTCTCATATGTCGGGATAAATCAGACTTTCGAGCCGCCCCGTATTCACACTTCCCACACATGTAGGGTTTTTCACCAGTGTGTTTAGCTACATGTTGGTCCAAACTGTATTTCCGTGCGGCAGAATAATCACACTGGTCCAACTTGAATGTTTTTTTCGCTGTGTGTGTTTTCATGTGCTGGGATAACTGAGACTCCCATGCTGTCTTGTACCCGCACTCCCCACACATGTAGGGTATCTCACCAGTGTTTTCTTCCGGTTGACTGTGCAAATTCGTTTTGCTCGCTGTCTGTTGGCCTTTGGGTTTACTTGCATCCCTGGTGCACAAACCTCCTGTTGAAGATCGATCACAAAAGCCCTCGGGAACAGCAGTATGAGACCCATTACCTGCCTCTGCCATGTCCAACCTAATGTAATAGAAAAAATATAAAACAAGAAGAAATAGAACAATTAAAACTAGATAGATCAGCGAAAAATAATGTTTACCTTCACATGCTCTAGTCTTACAAGGTATTTTCGGTTAGGTGTTGTTTTATTTTTGTTTCTTGTGTTATTTTGTAATCATAAAATATATATTCGTTCAATATGAATATACCTATTTATATAAATATACAGTGACATGAAGTGATAAAAATTAGAGGCCGACATTTTCTCAAAAGCAAATACGTCATATTTCAATCCATCCTCATTCCACTAAAATACTTCCCTAACAAGATTGGACCGGAACACCCCTATCTAATTAGTATGCAAAATGGACTGGTCCGTGTTACCTATTTTCCATTTCTGGTACTAAATCTACCCCAACACCAAATTCCAGATCAGTTGGCTATTGCATGACATAGGAACCCCAAATCTAGTGATGTACACAATAAGTGTGAATGGAGTCCTGTGGGCATATACCGTATGCACCCTCATACCAAATTTTAGATCATAACTTTTCATACAAAGGCATAGGAGCTACTACTATATATTCTTATTCTAAAATGGCAAAAATCCCCCAATTCAATAATTTTTAAGCAATGTATGCCGTAAGTGAAAATTAAGTTCCGTGGGCACATCTCCAACTCACTTTCTACCAATTTTCAGCTCCTCGCAACTCAGCCCCTGGCTGCGAAGAGAGAGTAGTTGGCCCAACTAATAACAATAATAATTCGGTTTCAATACAAGGGCATAGGAGCCAAAATATACATTTGCAGTCAAAAATAGCTAAATATCCCTAAATAACTAATGTTTGAAGTGATTTATGAAAAACGCGGTGATGGCGTCTTGTGGGCATATACCGCATACATCCAATGCACCTCTGTACTAAATTTTAAGTCATGAGATTGTATTACCAGGGCACAGTGGCCAAAAATATATATTCTTGGTCTAAAAATGACCAAAAACCCTAAAAGTAATAATTTCCAATGCCTATATAAAAATGTCAACAAGAAGGCTGGGGGTATTTGCTATCTCTACCGTCACGCCAAATTTCAGCTCACTTGGCCTAAAAATACAAAACTTTTGTGATTGCCTACAGCTCATAGCAAATAATCCCTCCCTGAATTTACAATAGACTCTCCCAATGACTTAAATGACCCCAGTGGCATCTTTAGTAGATTTATCGGTCGCCTGTCGTGTTGACTAGCCGTTTTAAACAATATTTTTTAGTCTAAAAAAAATAATCTAGCCCCTCGAGCTTTGTACTGATATTTGCTATGTAAACGAACACCACAGGGTGTTTGCTACACCTATAGTTTCCATAGTGACAGCGGTCTTGCCAGTTCATTATATGTTTGGTAACCATGGTGACAGCTGCCTTTCTAAGTTTTATACCTGATTTGTTTTGAGAAAAAGAAAAGGAAGTAGAAGAGACGGAGCATAAACTATGTGCTTCCCTTTGTTTCCGTGAAGGTGATGACGTCCCCCTCCCCATCCCATCAATTTTTCTCACCCGAAAAGTCTTACATTCCTGCCTAATGTAGCCCACATACCATAGAAATGACCTCTACCCCCTATAGTTTATAATAATGCAGTCATGTTGTATGTATATCTCGTTCTTACCTGCTTCCAGAGTTATTACTTCCGCACAATCCTTCCTGCAAGCGTTCGTCTGGTGCAGCAAGGGGTAAAAGGTGACTGAAACAGTGGGTTGAAAGGTCATCTCATGCCTGCTTACCCTCTATTGTGTAGAAAGTTCCCTCTACACTATAGGAGATATGCCCTATAATTTTGTATGAATTTGGCAACGTTTATGGTGACTATTTGGAAAATTGAGCCATCTTGTTTTTTACGCATCTTGTTTTTTTTTTTTTTTCGCCCTATCTCATTTTATTTGCAGTCTGCAGAGGATGTCATCTATAAAATGTACTTGCTGTGACCTAAGCTAGCCTTCCTAACCCCACCTGTAATCACAGTCTGCAGCCTAGCCCACGACAGTGATCGCGACACAACCATCCAAACTCATATAAACCAATCAAATTCCGCCCTGGAAAAAAATCTCCAAACAGACGTCCAAATTCAGCAAAAACAGAGCAAGGGAGCTTGACCCAAACTTAGGCGGTGTTACCTGGTACAAAACCAGAACTAGAATTGCAACCTCCTTCAAGATCATATTGCCAGCATAAAATTTGTAGAATTCATTCAAGTAATTATTTTATATCATCTATAATCATTATCCTCTACCTTTAGTTATGAAAAGCTTGGATATGGTCTAGACCTGTCAGCGATGTGATGTTGACATGTTATGACAGGGATAATTTGGGCGCATGGTCGGGCAGATTACAAGAACGTGTGTTATGACTTACAATATGTGTGTATTTCTAGATGTTCAGCTGCAGTTAGATTACAACTACCGGAAGATCATCTACAGTACAAGAAGAAAGCCCTGTCATCATTAAATGGTGCAGTGTTATGGAACTCTCTTCCACCTAAACTTAAAAAAAGGGTAGAACGTTATTTCTGCTACGCCACTAGAGTAAAGCGTTATGCGGCGATCTCTGATTTGACCTTACGTGAAGCAGGTGACAGGTTTGTTACCTCTCACCTTTGCCCCGAATGTGAGCTGACGTCCGCCATTTTATTTTACGTCTTTGTCTCCGGTATCATCTCCGAAGAATTGTCGACATTTTACGTAGTCACCGCGAGTCTTAGAGACCACTAACCAACATAGATCTACGGGTAAGACATGTGTTTGTCCTTACTGCTTCCAGATTGTTGCTAATTGAGTGGTAAGATAGAATTAGTAATGTGTTTGTGATTGGTGTTTTGATGGGGAGGGGGGCAGTAGTACTGTAATGTGTGGGGTGTATACGGGACCACTTGCACGTGGATATCTATCACATAAGACTTTCTATAAGTCTTCAAAACTTCGGTCCTAGTACCTAATAGACCCGGGGCTGTGTTCTGCTACTTTGAATATTTGTATCTTATGAAGAATCAAGGTACTTATGAAGTATTTCGGTTGGCTAAATTGGCATTTTGACCTTCCACTGTTTTCTCATTAATGAATTAAGAAAGAATTGAGACGTAACGAATATTGGTAGATGGGCATGAAAAATTCTTAATCTGATTTTTGGGGGGCGTCATCAGATTTTATTGCCCCTAATGTTATTTTTCTATGACAAAATACAGCACCTTGGTACATACCACTGCAATGAAACTATGTTTTTCATGTGCATAATGATAACAGCTACAAACTCACGGTTGCGCAAATTGATATCTTCTAACGATCTGTAGTTATTAAGACTTGATTTTTTCTAATTAGATGAAAATGTATATTTTCCTTTTCCTTCGACTAACACGAAATGTCTAACACGGAAAAGCAGTAGATCCTAATAACGGACGTATTCTGTGTATGACTGGATGGCTAGATTACCATAGAATGTGGCAAAATGAGTCTTTTGGGAGACATGTTACATTCTTTTGAAAATTCATTTATAATAGATGTATGCTGTTCCAGGTTGCGGCGTCCCTCCCTTTCATCCAGACAGAAGCTAACCTCTGATTCAGCGCCGCTGTCATTCACAGGTATATCGTTTTATAAGGTACCAGTTCAACATGAAGTTTTATATGAAAAATGTATACGTTTATCTTGATTAACAATCTTCTATTACAATGCATAAATGAATAACGATGATAATTGTATTGCAGTTTTACAAGGTGCAAAGTATTCCAAGCACAGTTCCATAAAGATTACCTTTCCAACACAAGAATGCGTAGTATGGAGTGAGAATGGTCTTTCACTATCATTGGAGATATCTATATATAATTGCCCACATAAAGTAGACCAGTATCTTCCCAAATTAAGTTTTTTACGAGCAATTGGTTATCTTTCCACTTTTTTATTGGAAGAATTTCTTTTACCTGTATACATGAGAATTGGGAGGTAGTTAAGGTAGTAAGAAAGTTAAATTCTGCAGGTAAACATAAAACCTAATGTTTATTATGTGTCACACTTCTAGCAGAAATGGAAGTTCCCAGCTGTGAACATTCTATTGGACATCCTGGGAAGGAGATGGGCCATCCTGTACATCCTGGGAAGGATATGGACTGTCCTCGACACCCTGGAATCGAGATGGACTGTACTAAACACCCTGGAAAGGAGAGGGACAGCGGGATGACCTTGACAACAGACATGACCCTGCAGCAGGAAACGTGTGATGTGAACTTTCCCCAACCTGGCAACACATCAACCTTACAGGTACAGGAGAGCAGAGCTAGTATGGGAAGGCATGTGGTTAAACTTAAACACACCAGTGAGAAACCCTACATGTGTGAGGAGTGTGGATACAGGGCAAGTCAAAAGCACCACTTATCCCGACATATGAGAATCCATACAGGGGAAAGGCCCTACAGGTGCGACCAGTGTGACTATTCCGCGGCAGTTAAACATCATCTGATCGACCATCAAACAACACATTCCGGTGAGAAACCCTACATGTGTGGAGAGTGCGGGTACAGGTCAGCTAAAAGATCTACATTAACCCGACATATGAGAACCCATACAGGAGAAAAAACGTACAAATGCGACCATTGTGACTATTCTGCTGCAGACAGGGTCTCATTAGACCAACATGTACACACCTTCAGTCAGCTTCAAGTCAAACAAACTGCGAAAGAGACGCACATAAATGATGAGACGGGAGACACTGGATGGCAACAGGATAAACAAGAGAACGTGTTGTGTCAGGAAACGTACTCTGAGTACAACGAGGACCAGGAAAAATACGACTACAGCGCAACCCAACCAACCGGGCATCCTTGGAACGAGACTTCCTACAGTTGGGAGGAGACAACAGTCACAGGACGGCAGAAGGACGAGGAAAGGGACGTTCCAAAAGACGAAACGTGCGGTGTAAGAGAAGAAATGGAAGAGTCTACCTGTGATCGTTCTAATTTAGAAATGTGTGCTGGGCATCCTGGAAAGGAGATAGACAGCAGGGAGACCCAGACCGCAGACATGGGCCTGCAGCAGGAAACGTGTGATGTGAACTTTCCCCAACCTGACAACACGTCAACCTCTCAGGTACAGGAGAGCAGAGGCAATATGGGTAGACATGTGATAAAACTCACTATTGCGAAACCCAACATGTGTGATGAGTGTGGGTACAGAACGGCTAAAAAGTCTCACTCAACCCGAGATACGGGAATCCATTCAGGAGAAAAACCCTACAAATGTGACCAGTGCAACTATTCTGCTGCAGTGAAGTCAGCCTTAGTCCAGCATCTAGCAAAACACACTAATGATAAACCCTACATGTGTGGGGAGTGTGGGTACAGAACAGCTAAAAAGTCTAGTTTAACCCAGCATAAGAGAATCCATACAGGAGAAAAACCCTACAAGTGTGACCAGTGTGACTATTCTGCAGCAGCGAAATGCGCTTTGCTCAACCATCAAAGAAAGCACACTGGTGAGAAACCCTACACGTGTGGGGAGTGTGGGTACAGGGCAGCTCAAAGGCAACACTTAATCCGACACATGAGAACCCACACAGGGGAAAAACCCTACAAGTGTGACCTGTGCGACTATTCGGCAGCAGAAAAACATCATCTGATTGACCATCAAAAAAGACATTCCGGTGAGAAACCCTACATGTGTGAGAAGTGTGGGTACAGGACAGTGAAGAAATGTAACTTATACGAACATATCAGAACTCACACTGGAGAAAAGCCTTACAGGTGTGACCAGTGTGACTATTCGACAGGACAAAAATCAACTTTGGGCCAGCATATGAAAACCCACACAGGAGTAAAACCCTACACACCATTCAAGTGTGACCAGTGCGAGTATGCTGCTGCACAAAAAGCCAATTTAGAGAGACATATAGCAGCAAAACACACCGTGGAGAAACCCTACATGTGTGGGGAGTGTGGATACAGGACTGCTAACAGATCCCACTTATCCCGACATATGAAAACCCACACGGGGGATAGACCTTACATGTGTGACCAGTGTGACTATTCCGCAGCAGAGAAACATAATCTGATCGACCATCAAACAACACATTCCGGTGAGAAACCCTACATGTGTGAGAAGTGTGGCTTCAGGGCGGCTCAAAGATCTACATTATCCAAACATATGAGAATCCATACAGGGTAAAATGCTAAGGTGTGACTGGTGTGACTATTCTGCTGCACAGAAACCCTCCTTTAACCGTCATGTAACAAATCACACAGGTGAAAAGACATAGATATCGATGTGCGTAGTTTTGGTACAGGGCAACTCAAATTTCTAAATAGAAAAGTATACAATAACCCACAGAGGATAAAAAATATGACTGTTATCAATTGGACTACTCTTTACCTAGGGAATCTCATCGTTGTTGTTGCTTTTTGATATGCGAAAGCAAACGAAATTAGCTAAATCAAAAATACAAGTGTGACCAATGTACATCATACTGATTTACCTAGTACCTACATAGTCCCTCGACCTCCGGGTTTTGTTGGGGGGGGGGGGGGTTATGTAGTGGGGTCGAGGAAGCCAGCTTAGTATTTTTTAAATGTAAAGCATACATACATAAGCATACAATGTAGATCATACAACTTTCCTCTCTTAAAACGTGAAAAGCTGTATGGTGGATCATACCCTCCTGGTATGACCATGCTAACTATAGTCTTAGGGCGTTGTCACATAGGTCGTGCAATCGTCGTACGATCGCTAACGTAGGGTATTTTGGAGGACAAAAATGTACTTCTCTTTCAAAGCTTAACTTTCCTGATACAGAAAATGGTGTTTTGGACCCATGTCGGTGGTTTGTTCTGTCACGGTCTGCTTGAAAATCCTATGGCAACAAAATTGTACGACGATCGCACGACCTATGTGACCGCACCATTTATCTGTACCTGGGCCCGATAACTACTCTGTGGCAAGGCATTCTACATGAGAGGGAGACATGTCTAAGTAAGCTGGCTACATGAGAGGGAGACATGTCTAAGTAAGCTGGCTACATGAGAGGGAGATATGTCTAAGTAAGCTGGCGAGGATTGTGGCAAATGTGCCAAAGCGAACGGTCTGAATTAAGCCATGTTCTCTTTTTATACGTTCTTTTTAAATGTTGGTCTCAATGAGTTAAAACACCTTTCACCCTTCTGCCTAATTAACTGATCCACCAACTTTGATGTGCTGTAGAAAGTTACTGGGTTGGTATTTTTCAAAATTTTCACTAGGAAGTGGAGCTACAGACCCCTAGCATATTTTTAGACCTCATGGATTTCATAAAAGACTCGCTGATACTAAAACATGAATATGATAAGCACAGCTAAATCTATACCTTATAGGCTCTGAGCACAACACCCTGGAACATATTTTTGACACAAATGTGGTACTTATGTTTTCAGCAATGAGCTATAATGTTCAGGTGGTCCCAGGCCCAGTAGTATGATTTTAACACAAATATTCTTTTATATGTTTCAAAATATTTTCAAAAGTGAAATATTCATGGCAGCCTGACAGGGATGTGGTAATATGCACAATCATGGGATCACATGAACATTAAAGTACAACTTGTCTACTTACCCGGCATGTCTTTTGCGACAAATAAGAATATTGCGTATGCATATGGTTGCGCCTTTAAGAAAAAGATGACAAAATTGCAACTTTTGGCCATTCCAAGCATGAAATGTGATCACTTTGTTTGAATAGAGGAACAATATGGCCAATTGATTTGTCGACTTAGTACCTGACAGCAGGGTACTAGTCTACCTGAGGAGAACAATGGGCGAGTTCACAGCTTGTCGCAACTTTATCTGCCCAGCCAGATAGCCAGCTCGGGTTCTGTTGATCAATGATAAACAAACTTTCAAGCATTAAAGTATCACACACACAATTATATAGCAGAATTCCAAGAGAGTTGGATTGGAACCATTTCACCTGTCCATCCAGGTAACACTTGGCTGAGAAGAAACTGACCCTGTGCAGTAACATGGCCACATTTGGTGTTAATCGAAATCTGTCTGATTAAGTGGCAAAAATAATGACTGTGCCTGTCAATTATTCCTTACAGGTTTTTGTGCATATAAAGCCCATTGTTACAAATCACACAATGTTCCTACACGTGTTATGTACCCATATGAACGTTACAGAATCTAATTTCTAAGAATCTAAGTTCAACCATGCCTTTTATATTAGAACATTAATTACTTCACACATATACAGATGACATTGTTCTTAAAACATGTAAATTACACACTAAAAGAATGCTTTTCATTCAAGCTCATTATAATAAGCAAACAATGATCTGACCATATGGCATGTAAAGATGGGATCAATAAAACTAAAATGTTTCTAAAACGTGCAAAGCATATCTTTGTTACATGTTTCTTGGTCAATATTCAATTCTTCATATTAAGTCTTACTTACACTGATTATGTTACGACACTGCATTTTAGACTTGATATACTATGTAGCGTCACTATGTAACAGATATGTAGGTATAACTTTGTTAAAGACAAGAACGTGGCCACCCTTAATCATGTGCAAGACCTCTCCTCCTCAAATCCCCGCAGACGTCTGGTTTTCTGGAAATTACCATCATATGGTCTTAATAAAGTATGACGCACTTTTCTCCCATCAGGTATACTGGAAACCCCTTAACAGTGTTGGGGCAAATACTTATCAGGAGCAAAATTCGGCAGCATACCGGACAGCAGGGTCATCCACTACAGTTCCTACCTCCTTCAGACGGAAGCCGTGTTTTTTACTTACACAATCAATTAATTCTATACCAGCCATATGTTAAGCTGCAGGATAATTACTTTAATTTACATGCCAATAAAAGACAAACATACAAAACTCATATAACATTCAGAATGCTATACCTACCCCTTGAGAAGACTTACTAAGATAACTTGCACCATACAGTTACATGCTTTATCATTGCTTAATTCATTACTCAGGGGAATCTCCATCCACGAGTGAAAGCCTTGGGCTGGTTAACAGATAAAAAGATTTTAACTTCTCAAACGATATAAATGAATTATACAATCTTCTACGATAATCACATCCACAAAGGCGTTTTTGCTCACTATGAGAATCTGGCTCAATCAAACGTCGCTTGCTAAACGCGTACGAGAAAAGAATTGAGCCAGCGGTTACTACGCACAATCTAAACATCACATCTTTTAATTTTTCACCATTTTCACCGTGAAGCGTGAAAGGTCATAAATAATGATTTCCTTACGAGTCGAAAATGGCACCTATTTTCAAAAGCACTTGTTTAAAGTCAGAGCGAATCCAAAAATCCGTACCATTTCCGTACCAAGGGACTACATAACATTGTTTTTGAGTTGGACTGAAGTAATCAAGCAACGTTAACAGGACGGATTTTATAAGATTTGACAAAAATGCTGCCCCTGGCAAATAACAGGATAGATCCGCTTAAATCCTCTAAATAATTACTAAAGTTTTTCTCTTACTGAACTGCTTCAAAAAGCTTAGGTGGTGGGAATTCTCTTTCATAACTTATTCTGTGCTAGATTATCACCAGACAAGGAGTTCTGCAGAGAACTCGTGATAACATCGGTAGAACCGCCTCCTGGCGCCCGCTGACGAAATTGCAGCTGCCCAGTTGTAGCTGTGATGGTTTACAGTGGTTGGCAGAGAAATGATTTACAGTGCTGGTGGTAACCCGGCATGCCGCTTATTCTCGTGCTGAAAAGAGAAACGCTATCCTTAACTCACGAAGCATGTGATATATCCGTTTTTAGAATAGTTTTCATGCATAGTTAGGGTATAAAAGACCTGTCTCTTCCAGATGACTTCAGTATCACTAACGAAAGATAGTGGATGCTATCTGAAACGTCTGACCGTTTTCAAAATCATATCCAGTTGCTTGAGTAACTTTTGCATAAACTGACCGCGTTTAGGTTGGAAAATGTAAGAGTGATAACTCACAGTCAGTACTTTGTAATACGATAATTAACACTGACGGCGAATTACATGCATAAGGTGTTATCTTACAGTAAACAATAGCTAGCTACCGTTGTGACATCGCAAACGTATTTGCGCTTGTTTATGGTACACTTTTCGATAAGATATTTTGACTCGAAAATAATAAGGTTGTGTTAAGGGTTGTGTGGGTATTATTCATAAGGCCGGTTTTGTTGATATGGAAACATCGTGTCATAAACATGTAAACTAAATGTAGTACAGGCCAACCAGTAAATACTAGGACTTCGCATAGGGTCAGGATTCTTGTTCCAGGAAGACGGACGGCCACATAGCGTCCCCGCATCCCGGGACATGAGACGGAAATGGACGGCTGGTTCAGGGCGATGTGATGGTCACCTCCACACTTGGGGTTCGTGCTGACCTGGTCGGAATTCCCGATGTGGATGTTGAAGGGGTTCAGTCGTTCAGAGCAACAGTCCTGGCGGTTAACGATGAACAATCTGTTGATATTGAAAATATAACTGTGACACTTAAAATTGTATACGCAACGTACGTTCAGATGAACGTACCTATGACTTAACATAAGATGTGTTTACATTTTGATGGATCCACAAGCACTATCCTTACCAACGTCATTGGGACTTGTATCTTGAGCTTTTCCTTTGTAAAGTATTGATTGACTTGATTGAGCATGCTGATTTACGCACACACACAAACATTTAGTCAAATCCGTCTATAGGCAGGTCTATAGTGAACAATCAATGTTGGCTACTACAGACATGATTCTTCATGATTTGCTCGATAGCTATAGGTAAAAATAACAGAAAAGAGGCCACGATGACCATGCGATGCTTTTGCAGAGGTACTACATGTCTGTGTTGTTTTTGTGCGTTAATCAGTACACTGAGATCGTATGGTGCATCAGCAGCGTGCTTGTCTCGCGACTGAGTGTCTCGAGCTCGAACCCTGCCGTGTTACCGATCTTGTGCCCTTGGGAAAGGCAATTAATTTATTTACACGGCTTTCTTCACCTTACTCAGGTAAAAATGAGTACCTAGCTTCTGCTAGGGCCGTCCCTCGGATAGGACGTTAAATGGAGGTCCCGTGTTTGGGAAGAGCCACACCCAAGCATATTAAAGAAACCCCACACGTGCGACGGTGCGGTGTGCGATGGTGCAAATCCTTCCGTCTAGAATTGGTGATTCTCTATAAATCACCCGAACTCCAGGAGGAATAGTGACATATCAGTAATAGTCACTAATTGAGATCTGCATCAAACCAAACCAAACCAAACTTCGTTTTGCATATATACCGTAAATATGTGTGATCACGTCGACCGTCGATGTTTGTTCGTCTGCATATCTGTGGGTCTGCCGCTACCAGCATAAAAGCTGCCTAGGCAGACCCGTGTAATGAGTTGTATCATTGTCATAAAGAAAGAATAACCATGCTGTACACGGATATCTACTTACCTATTAACTACATACGACTGTCCGAGATCCACCCACCAGGTGGGGCCAGCCTCTCCATGGGCATCGGTGTGTGAACAGGAACCATCGTGCCAGTCGGTATCGGTTCTCCCGTCTACGGCATGTCTGGCAGGCCCGCTCTTATGTGTGCTGGTTTGGAACGCTGGCTTCCCCAGGGCGACATTGGCACCTACCACAGGCGAAAAGATCATTTTACATCGTGTGTTGCAGTCTAATGTTATTGCATGAAAAACTGTTATCTCACTTTTGTCCTAAATCATTATTTTTTTTACTTATCTTTAAATACACATAAAAAAGAGACGACTGTATACAGCAAGCATACCACAAGATGTCAGAGAAATTAAAGGTAAGAAGAATCACAAAGCAGCTTTCAACACGTGCTGGAATGAGTATCTCACATGCATATTCAGCCCGTCCGGCAGGGCTTGGAGACTGCAGCATCCCTATTGGACCGGGAGGCTCGACGGGTTCCTTCAGCCCCCCGGGCCCGACTGGACCGGGCGGCCCGTCCTTTCCCACAGGACGAGCTGGCCCCATGGCTCCCTTTTCTCCTGGAGGTCCGGGTTGCCCAGCAGACATAGGGCCAGCTAGCCCCATGGCTCCCTTTTCTCCCGGATGTCCAGCTGGGCCCATGTATCCCTTTACTCCAGGATGTCCAGATGACACACGAAGCTCGAGATCCAGAGTTTTGTCTTATGAAAGACAGAATAAACCTCCCAAGAAGACCCAGACATACCATATGCATCTGTGCCTCCTTTTGCATCCACCAAAGAGTCTATCACATTAACTCAATAAACTCAACTCAACGTATACGTAGGACCCAGGCACATTTATAATGAGCATCTGCGGTCCTAAGCTTGGAAGGAATCTCCAAAATGCAGATTTTCTTAACGTGATGTTATAATATGTCTAGTCAAGATCAAATCACATTCCAAATGTTAGAACAATGCAATTATTGAGTTGCGATGCTCATAAACAAGTACCGTTACAAAGCCTACAAAGAATGAAATGCATGGCAAAGAGCATAAAACATAACACAGAGTTTCAATTCACAAATTTTCCAGGTTTCCTGCTATTAAACCTATCCAGACTTGTTACTAAAAGTGCCTGCGCCAACTCTGACGTCGTATAACTCCTTAACGACTTGTGCTAACTATAGGACAACCAAACTTAGTGACTTTTCCTAGAATATTGTTGGCAGCAATTAACAAATCACTCCCTGCAAATTTGGTGATCCGTTTTAAATAGTAAGCCGTTTTAAATTACAAAGGGGGAAGGGTGAAAGAGACCCCCCCACCAGAGTATGCAAAAAAAAAACAGTCTGGATAGGTTTAAGTTATATATCTTCTTATTTCAAACTGCATCACACTTACCTTCCAGCTCCTGCACACGTGCTTGCAACTTTCCCATCTCCTTGAAGGCAGTGGCTGTGTTCAGCAACAAAAGAGAAAATAGCGGTCGCGAAACTTTGCATGATGCTAGAGCATGATACTAGAGCAAAGATGCAAGATACATGTAATTTCAACAGCATGTTACAAGCTTTATTAAACCACATTCAAGAAATACAAAAACAAGAAACAACTGACCTGCAAAATAGGACAATAGTACAGCATTGCACACGGCAACCAAAGGGCCCAAAATGTGCCAAACTTTCCTGCATCGGCTGACACATTTCGTCCGGTTTTTAGGGGCTGCTTTAAGACATCATAAGACAGGGAAATCGTTCTTAAAGCATGAAGTGTATCATAGGTTAAAAAAAAGGTTCCTAATTGCAACAGTCAGCTTAAAATCAAAGCGAGAACAACAAAATTGACAAGAACAGGGCGCCGTAAGAAGACTTTAATTAATAAGTTTTACCTAATGTAGAGGCGTACATAGGGTTGGGTATGCTCGCAGCGGCGTCAGCACGTGCCTGCCAATCAGTCTGAGGCTGCTGCGTGGATGTGGCGTCTGGCAAATATTACAAAATGATAAGGCGACTAAGTTTACCAAAAGATATCTTCGTTTCAAAGAAGACCACATAATTCATACAACTAAAACAAGCTGCATTTTATGCATGTCATTAAAGCCATTGTAAAAGCAAAAAAAATAAACATTTAAAAAAATGACGTAATAACTTTGTCTTAGTGTTGCCTCTGACCTAGATAACCCAGGTCTTTCTAAACTTGTTTGACTGCGTGTTGTAATATCAGTTGGTGCCGACGATTTGAATGAAAAACAGCTTAACTGTATAACTTAAAACTATTGAATAAAATCAAATGCAGGACCCGGCACGTGCCTGCAAATCAGTCTAAGGCTGCTGCATGGGTGTGGTGTCTGGAGGAAAATTTACAGACTGAAATGTAACAGTCGTATACCAGGGCGATTACATTTAAATACAGGAGAAACACCGTTCCACGGCAAAATCCCTTCAACGGTAAACCCCCTTCCATGACAAAATCCCTTTAACGGTAAACCCCCTTCCTCGGCAAACCCCCCTTCCGGCACAAGAGAACCAAGCCAACGATGAAAATCGTGAACAATGCCCCCCCCCCCCCCCAATAAAAAACAACCTCGGTCGAAGACTGCAACGGAGGGTAGCGTACAAAACGTTCTCAATTTGGCCTCTTACAAGGACCAACAACAAGCCCCCCCCCCCCCCCCAAATTGGCAAAATAAATGGCTCCCTTTTCTCCTGGCCGTCCGGGTCGTCCTGACAAAGTACAACTACAATTACAAAATTCGTTCAAACTCATGGTTCACAAGAATTTTACAGAAGTTTTGAAAAAAATAGGTCTTTCTTTTGAATTAAAGAAAAATGCCAAGACTTTGCATGATGTACAAACAACCAGTCAAGTGGTTGACGTATTGACACATAAGAATCTAATGCCAGCTCAAAGAAAGAAACAGTCATGCTCTCAAGTAACAATGTTAGCAACCTACGATTGATCTGTTCAACAATGTCTTTTTCCAGAAATATCGTAGAGCGGAATTCGTTATCACCAAGCACACTAGGGGCATCTTATTTTGATAGTAAAAAAAAAACATATGTGAAAGTTAGGTGTGGCTGGTCGTTCATTGTAATATAACCACTTGCCAGCCTGTGACTGCTAAGCGGTTATACCAACCCCCTTGGTTATACCGGCTACATATAGATACAGATACAGAAAATCGTGTGTTACGCCGAAGGGAGGTTATACCGGCTACATATAGATACAGAAGATGGTGCGTTGCGGCGAAGGACTGTCTAACTCAGCACAAAATCGTAAGTTATATTCACGATAACGTCTTCGGTGTTTGCCAGTTGAAACGCGGAGGGTGAACGGTTCATGAACTGTATAAATGCATTCCTTATCCAAGTATGTTCTTTAGATAAATGTCTTAAAAATTTATTGATCAAAATTTGACCCCTCTTTGGCAACTAGTGACGGAGCGCCGTGAGTTCGAGCGCGTAAAAAAGCGTAACATCTTAGGGCAGCCCCCGTTAGCTCGCTCTGTTTCTCTGTGCTCTAATTTCTGAGCAACCGTATAGGCTTACATGTCAGATCTTATTTATACTTTATTAACATTTATTTGGTAAATATTTGTCTGCCATCACCACATTTTTTTTCAGACGATAAGAAGCAAGTTGAATAACAAACCTTAAATAAATTATATACCTTCCCTTCGGAAAACCTTCTTATTGCACAAACGAATTAGTGTTCGTAAAACTGAGAAGCAAACGGCAAAAAAGTCAGCTACCTGCAGACGTGTACGTGGCGGAACGTTTCACGGCTTCTTCGCACGTGTCTGTAGACGATTCTCGGTCTTCTTGCCATTTGTCAGCACCCTTATCAAAACGGACACGTCTGTGGGAACCACCCTGATAGACAGGAGGGGGTTGGGCCGGCGGCCCGCTGGTTTGGCCGCTACCGGGGCCGGAGGAAGGGGTCCGGATAGGCATTGGTTGCTCGTATATGTCTACTGAACTGTGACAAAGAGTACACAGTCTACGACAGCCAACGTCTAAGAATCATGAATAGAGAAGAAGATACCACGATTAGTCTGGGTTAAGCCCTAAAGCGCTTGCCCTTATATGGAAGAATCAGCGGGATATGACGCAGGGCGAATGGCTGTTGTTTTTCTGCAAGTGGCAGACAAGTCTTGGGGTTCTGCCAACGCACTGCAAACTTTTTAACCAATGACGACGCCGTGGGCGCTATACGGCCTAGGAGTGTCGTCGTATGTGAATTCGAAACTAGTTCTATAGACGTAGGAGTGACGCTTGTGTGGTCGCCTCAAGTGTCTGCTGTTGAGCTGCCTCCCAGCGACTTTCACAGTCGGTATTCATGACCAGAGAAGGTGTGGTGCAATAGGGACAGACGAAGAGTATGAAATTACGTAATCACACCTTCAAAGAGTCTACAAACGGGTACAGGCCACATAGAGCAGCTTCGCAGGTTCGAAGATGACGATGAGGTCATACCTTAATGAATAGTTTCATCAGGCTGGTACATCAGTCATCACTATATGAAGAAACTTTTTTTTACACAGTCATTGCTTAACACAACTAACACCGAAACGTCGGTATGATTAAAGCAATGGTTGTGTAAAGAGAGTCTTTTTATTCAGAGGTTATACCTCCCCCCCCCCCCCCGAGAAACCTATAATGTCCCCCGGCTGCTGACCAGGGTCGGCCAGCAGCTGTCCATGGTGCTGATACTCCACAGGGAGGCAGTGATGAGGACGGATACGAGCCAGTAAAATATGACACTTGTTGATTTACTCGAATTGTCATAATATAATTTTAGATAATATTCAAAAGTTGGGACATAGATATTAAGTCTATAACAGTTATTGATAAATTGTATTGGATGGGTGTTACAAATTGAAAGAGTTCCCACAGCCAAGTACCTTGGACTTACACTGCAGACCGACCTTTCCTGGGGCACACATATTGAGAACACCTACTCAAAGACAAATAGAATGTTGGGCTTCCTAAGACGCAACTTACGAGTCTGCTCCAGCAAGACCAAGGAGCTGGCGTACAAAGCACTGGTCCGTCCAGTTGTGGAGTACGCCAGCTCCGTCTGGGATCCCCACACCAGCCGTGACATTAGCAAGTTAGAAAAGATCCAGCGCAGGGCTGCGCGTTTTGTACAGACCCGACACAGAAACACCTCTAGTGTCTCTGACATGCTAAACCAACTTCAGTGGGCTTCTCTTCAAGATCGGCGCCGCCACACCAGACTGGCGATGATGTACAAGATTGTCCACAACCTAGCAAGTGTGCGATGCGTAGCCTTAAAGCCCCTGCCCTACAACAACGTGTACAGAAGCCGGAGAGGCCATAACCAACAACTCCAACACATTCCCTGCCGTACTAACTACAGTCATTCTTCCCGCGGACTATCCGCGAATGGAACACTCTGCCCAAAGACATCATCGAATCCCCGTCCTTGACCACTTTTACCTCAAAGCTGACCCGTACTCCATCTTCTATCTAGCCTAATGAACAGTGGCGACCTTTGACCCGACTTGTCAATTATTGCCAATCCCTTGGCAGTTGGACAATATCGGAAGAAGAAGAAGAAGAAGAAGAATTTAGTTGCATTGGCATTGCGTGTATTTGGAATAGAAATGAGAAATTCCAAGATATTAGATTGGCAAAACCCCAGTCAATCTTCAAGCTAGAATTTTCGCTAGTATATTTGAATGTTGGCATCAGTGTTATATCTATTATTCTGAAACATTTCCTATCATACTTCTCTCAATCAGTACATATAACAATATATTGTTGATTGTACAATGCCTATACTCTCTTTTCATGAGTCAGCTGAAGACTGGTGTTTGTCAGACAGTGGATGGTAGCATCAGGGACAGAGGTGTGTGTACCGTATTTACTATAATATACATGTATCTGAGCAGGATGTTATAATACATGAGTCACACGAATTAACATCAAATACTGCATGTCATGCTTTGTGTAATAACATAGGCATTGTAGAACTCATCCATAACATGTGATTTTGTCCTGTTGTGTGAAATACAGAACAAGTCAGACAAGTCAAGCCATACAGACATGTTTTATACTTCTTTCTATGTACAACACCATGCAAGTATTTGGCTGTAGAGAGAAGGGTCTTAGATGCATTAAAACTATTCAGATTGACAGTATCTGTGGCGTATTTGGCCGGTTTGCATGTTCATTGCTTACCATGACAGGGCCACGGATATTGCACCAGGATACGTCATTTTTGCCATCACCATCTGCTGTGTTCTGCATCTGCAACTGACCGATGACTGATATACTTACCCCGTCCCCTCCGGGGGCCGACTAGTGACTAGCGATATACCACAAGCAGATTGATCTGAGCTCGATCTATACAGCACATTGTAGCATTGACAAGCATTTATATTAAATGCAGTATATTGTCTAACTTATATTACATCTACCAATAAGGTGAACGCTATTAAAGGATTAAAGAATGTTGTTATCTTGTAATTTGACAGAGTAGAATAAAGGAAATTTTATTTTGGCAACTTTATGTAAGAATAGTACAGATAAATTTGATGCAAAATCTGGCTCCTGTTGTTTAATAGCATTTTATTTTATGCGAACGGCAGCCCGATGTCCAAGATGAAACATCAGCATTGTAAACTTTTCTAATGGTACCGGAGTACCTTATCACATGTTATAACATAAGACAATGTTGATTTTATTATATTGTTGAACTTCGTGTGTGCATCAACGTCAAAGAAGGAGATGCAGATGCGAATGAGCATAATAGAAAATTCTATTATTTAGTATACCCTACTCTTTTTTATACTCATTTTTCAACCTCCCTGACTACATAGATTTCATAGTGAATGCACCTTTTTGTCGAACATTTTTTGAAACCTTTTTATTCTTACGCTCGCATAAGATTTGGGGTTCGCGCAGAATGATACCTATATCATCATATCAACATGGCCTAAAGATATGGAAATGTAATTTTCAACGCGCACTGAAAGTGTTACCTTACATTTCGTTGTTTACATGAAAGAAATGACGACGACTGTTTGTTCAATTGTCATTGTAAATTCAACAATTCTGACACAACATACATCTGACATAAAATACGTCTACTGGCCACTAATTTGAGTGGAGTTGGAATTATTGCGTCTGCTAATTTATGTACCAATCACAAGTGCGTACATAACGCAGAGTTTTTAATTTCGACTGATGTCATTAGGCAACTTGACAAAAAGCTGTTCTTACCAAGCAAATAATAAGAGAAAACTAAGTTTCAATTCCTTAAGTGATTACTGAAAGTTTAATTTATTTTTCTGCTACGGAACTATTTCATCAAGGTGATGGCTCACTTTCACTCGACAAGGATAAACTGGATACTCGTGATAACATCAATAGAACCGGCTCCTGGCGCCTGCTGACGGAACTGCAGCTGTTCAGTTGCAGCTGTAATGTTTTACAGCAGATGGCAGAGGACGGCTGGACAGCGGTGACGAGAATCCAGTCTGCTGCTTATTCTCGTGCTAAGAAAGAAAACGAAACCTTAACAAGATACAAACGATGTGAATTTGCAATTTTCACAGATAAACAGGGATAATTATTTGACACACTGTATGTCAGATTGATCAGGCAGAGAGAGATCGATCAAGTAAAAGGATTAAATGAGTACTAAAGCTTTTCCATGCCTAGACGAGAGTCAAAATTTTGAGTCACAACATTTGGTTAAGTCTACAGAGATAAAATACCTAATATCTCTATGCCACCGTCTACCCACGCATTAGGAAGGCCTGAGGGTAATACAAAATTTGCGTTTTTCAGAGTTCCTATCCTTAAATTCTTGCATTTATCAAAATTTAATAAAAGGCTAGATATATGAGAATGGGAATCAAAATCTCCCAGAAGGGCATAAAAGGAAGATATATCAGGAGCAAATGGAAAATCGAAGTCATCAGCATACTGAAAATTTTTGTAGATTCTTCCGTCGACTCCGGATATATCATGATTCCTACGAATTTTAATGGCCAACATTTCAATTGCGATGGTAAATAAATTAGGGCATCCTTGTCTTACTCCACGGTGTAAGGTAAATGATCTAGATATCTAACCAATATTGATGTCTGAACTTATGTTACTATATAAAACCCTACCCCAGGCAATGAATTGTTGTCCAAAATGATTAGGAAATTTTTGTACAACATCATCTTTAATTCACTCACTAACATTTTAAAAAAGGACACGTTTAAAAACACGAATATACACAAGATGAAGGCTAAAAAATACACCTCGGACAACCCCTTAGTCAGATAGACAAGGATCTGCAGGGCGCAAGGTTAAAAAAGTGGTACTATGCTTTGGCCTTTCAACATTTCAATTGTATACGTCGCTTCTTAGTATTGCACAGATGTCATCATAAACTAGACATAAATTGCACAAGTGATCACGTGTAAAATATTATGATATCATCGGCTGGAAAACAGCCCGGACGGTGACTCCCATACAGGGTTGTTCCTTGCACAGTATATTGCGTACGATGTGAAGAAGGCACAGTGTCCTAACCGGCGCTTTAACTCTCTCACCTCACTGTCTTTCTTACGTACAGGACATAAAGATTTCAGCTTTTTGACATTGTCACTGTTCACCCACCCCCTGCTACCAACCTCTATCGTAACTACAGTAGCACTATAGTCGCTATGCGAGTTTAACTCTTCCCTAAGCTGTTCATATTTGGCAAGTGTTCTATCTTCAGCAGCCTGGGCATTTTGCTCAAATGGAACAGTCAGTTCGATAAGAGTTAACTTCTGTTCGGCTGTGTTTTGAACAGTAATGTCCGGCACGAGAGATGTAGGGAGGATGTCTTGGGGTACTGTTGTGTGTGTCCCGCCCTCTATGACATCAGGGCTAAGGTCGCATCTTATTGTAAATGCTGACGTCTCCAGTGCAGAATGCCAGCGCTGCAGAGTAGTTACCAGTTCCTTCAGCACGCTATTGTGGCGCCAATTGTAACTTTTCGTCAGTGCCACAGGGCACGCATTCAGGACATGACGCAAGGACTGGTGTCCTTTACACAACGGACACTTTGTAGACAGAAGTTTTCCCCACCTTATGGTATCAAAAGCTTTTTCGTCATCTGAAATAAAAGTTAAGCCTGTTTTTCTTCTTTTTCATAATATTCAATTAAGTCTAATATCCGTCTTATATTGTCCCCAATAAATCTCGCCTTTACAAACCCTGTTTGGTCTTTATCAACAATATCAGTTATAACTCTAATGGCTAAGCATTTTGAAAGGATTCTAACATCACAACACAACAATGTTAAAGGCCTCCAATTATCTAGATTGGTGGGATCTTTGTGTTGACCTTCTTTCCCTTCCTTCAACAATAAAGAGATAATGCCTTACTTTTGTGAATTGGACACATAACCTTGTGAAAGTTAGAAATTAAAACAATGTGACATGGGGGTTTTGAATACAGAGTAGAAATGCGTGAGATCGCGTGGCGCAATCGGCAGCACATTGGTCCTGAGTTCAAATCCGGCTGCGGTGTCACCGATCTTGCGCCCTTGGGAAAGGCACTTTACACGACTTTCCTCACTTAACTCAAGTGTGAATGAGTAGCTGCGGCTAGTGGCAGTGGCAAGCCTTTGTGGCAGTGACAGTCCATAGGGGCATGTTCGGGCATGACGCACCCGCCATGACACGCGAGTCAGGGGTAGGAGGAACCCCTTGCTTCCTTGATCGGAAGTCCTCATAGGAGACGGAAACTCCAAACAACAAACCTGCATCTGCTGGGGCCGTCTTACATGTTGCATACAGTTGCCCCTTTAGGACTTGCGCCAGTGGACTAGAGGGTGGAGAAGGAAGTGCACACCCCTCCTTCACCTTAAAAACCTTAAAAGTGCAGGCCAAGCAGACGGGTCGCTTTAAACCCACCTTGTCTGCCTACCATTGTCTTCCGAGACAGACGGATGCCACCAAAAATGTTTTTAAACTTCCACTGGGATACCATCTAGCCTAGGAGATTTAGAGTTTGAGAAAGTGTTGATAGCTTTTTGCAGTTCTTCATCTGTCCTTCACAAGCCAGTTGCTATTCAGTGGATAGTTTTTTTTATCATATTGTGCAGGGAAAAAAGTGTTATGTTTCCTGAGGATAGGGGCATTGGGGGCTCTTCAAAGAAGTATAGAGAAGAGTAAAATTCATATTGTTTTTCTAAAATTTCTTGGGGATTACTGGTAAAGACATTTTCAGTTTCTGTATGTTTTAACGTAGTCTTAACTTGTCTTACCTTGGTAGCTTTTGGACCTTTAAAAATTGTCTTCCACACATTTTTGAATATTGATTCATAGTTAGGATAAACCTGTTCTCCAACTAGATCTCCTTTGCATATCAATTTATAGCTAGGATATATAAAATCTCTAACAAGATCTCCTCAGTGTCGATGGCGAAAACTAGTGGATGGTAATTGAAACGTCTGCCCCTTTCCAGAACCATATCCAGTTGCTTGAGTAATTATACTTTTTGGCGTATGTATGCTTTATCTGTGAATTTCTTCAGAGTACATCGGACCATTAAACACAATAGCATTTCACAAAACGACGGCTCTTTCTTTCAACCAGTTAACATTTAAAGTTTTAAAAAAGGATATTGCAGTTACATTTTTGCATGGAATATGTATATAAACTGGGCTGAATCTACTGTGAGTGAATCATGCAACCATAAATGTAAGGTGAGTAACAAATACAATGTTAAGCACGCCACACATAATAATGTAACATACACGTGGAATTACCTTTGCCTGTGTACCACCCTAGTTGCTTTAATAGGACTCACATACATGTACCAACCGTATCCTCACCAAATAGTACCATTGATGCCCAAGTTTACTAACTAGGAATACACTCAGAACAAATGTATCTGGTAACTACTGCTGCGAAGCTTTAAGGACACAGAGCATTAGTTCTGTCTTTACAGAAGCCAATTTGTCAATCTGTAAAGCTTTTTACTTCTACTAAAGTATAAAATCTGGTACATCTATCCCACTGTTGACCATTTGGCAAAAACCTAAGATCTAAACTAAATTAATCAGTTAAACAACCATTCAACAACTAAACAAAGTCAATCAATCTTGCCCTGTCTTGTTTTATGTCCCCTTGAGATATGGTAGGTATATACGTGCCACAGGGGAATAAGAACCACGCACTTCATAGGTCTTATCCGGTAAATTGGCATTCAAGTCTCTCCAGGCATCAGTAGACCTGTCATACACAAAAACAAGATATATAATGCCTTCCTGAGAGTCGCTAGTACAGGTTAATAACACGTGCAGCTGGTTCTCCAGTACGAAAAAAATGGTCCGATAATCAACATAAAAGTTTTCTAGGTTCGGCAAGCCCTTCAGCTCCTGCCAGCGGTCTGACTCTGTATCGTACACCATAGCCTTAGTGAATATAAAGTCCGAGCAGAAAATTTCCGTTCCTATAGCAACAGCTGTGCTGACATCCGTTATGAGTGTTGGTGGGGTCCTCTCGAACCAACGGTCCTGTTTCGGGTCGTAGCAATACACTTCCGTGTCCGTGAGGAAATACAGGTTTGGGCCACAGGACAATACTACAAACGACGCTAGAGTCGTGTTAAGTCTCAGCTGTGTACACTCCTGCCACTGGTTTGTGTGCGGGTTGTACTTTCTCATCTGCAGCAGTGGTCTGTCTTCTTCAGGATCAACAGCAGTGTAATACAGAATCCCATCAACTTCATAAAGGCCTCTCTCATACATATTATCATCTTCTGGTCCCTTAGATATGGAGGACACACCTGCTTGTTCCCACACGTTTTGTTCATGGTTGTACTTAAACAGAGACAACTGATTCTCCTCGTCTGATTCCTCAGTATCTAGGATATAGATGTCGTTATCACTGGTGACTGTCATGTCACGGACATAAGGGAGGTCGTAACTGCAGCTGATGTACTTCCCTTCCTGAGGGTTCATGAAGAGGAACTCCTTGATTACGGAACTGGAGAGGGTTAAAAAACACAGTCAGTAAACCTGGAGCGATAATTCATATCTTTTTATTGGGATGAGGCTAAAATCACATGCACTGTTCTATCTTATTTTGTAGCTCCTTGAGAAACATCCTTTAAAGCATTAGTAGGAATTAGATTAATAGTAGAACAAAATGACGGTACAATGGCCTAGTGGCTAGAGTGTTCGCATTCGGAAGGTCGTGAGTTCGATCCCGGCCAAGTCATACCAAAGACTATAAAAATGGTACATGCTGCTTTCTCTGCTTAGCACTCAGCATTCGGGAAAGAGTATGGAAGTTGAACACACACCACTACCAGTGGACTAGCCCTCTGCTGTAGTGATTGCGTTGTGTGTGGTCCAGGGCTAATGAAACAGAGATGGGCACCGCCATATGCGCCACAAATGGGCACCGCCCTTGGCGCGGGAAGGGTTTAACTTTTTTAACTAACATTATGCAAGGATTAATCACGACTAACATTGTACAAAGTCAGAACAAATAAAAAAGTATATGTATAACTAACCTACGGGGATAGTTCAACAGCACAGCCATCTCTGTAGTCATCCCAAGCCTCGGCTTCAGGTTGGGATTCCCTTTCTGTACCGCATTCCTGATGACCGCAGAACTCCCAAGATCTTCTCTGGCCAGGGGGTGATCCAGGATGGCTGCCGTGTCGTCTGAGGTCAGCAGGTTGAAGCGGATGTGAGGGAGGATGGTGGGTAGGTGGTGCAGTCTGTAGGGTACAGGATAGTGGTACATAGTCTACAGCTGTATTTGCATCTTATAAGTTTTTCAACAATGCAAAGAAATCTAGGATGTTGGGAATTGAACCCAAAATTAAGACATGTGTGAGTGTCATACAGAGAATCCGCACTCCAAATAATGATACCTACCTGTCCTCTCTACTGTGCTGCACCCATCTCACCACAGCCTCCCACACTGTTGTCTCCTCTGTAACACACAGCTCATCGTGGCTGATGATCTCAATCAGCTGATTCACACTCAGGCTGCAGAATTCCTCTCTAAAGGAAAACTGTGGAGGTGCCGAGTACATGTTGGTTAAGCCTTAACATATAGCTCGTTAAAATTGAACACTTAACACAACAAATTACGGAATATTCCTTTCGAGTGGTCTTCTGATAGCCATACAAAAGTTACTTGAGTTAGTGCAAGACAAACTTCTTTTATTCAAGATTGATGATGATAAAAGTGATGGACTACCAAAATATCAGTCCCACCTCAGCGAAGTTTATATCGATCCACTCCACACAACGCCTCAGGACAAAATCCACGGAAAAAACATCAGCAAAATTGTACAAGTCCACACAGGTGGAGTGCTCCACATTCATGGCCATGTAGCTGCTGCAGGTGTCTCTCACATATTCCAGTTGGAGGAGGTCGGCTGCCTGGTACAGGGGCTGCACTTTGTCCAGGGACACATGGAGGGTTCCCGAGTAGATGTAACTCAGGATCTCCCCAAACATGCCTGCATCCACACCCTGCAAAACAGGAAATCGTAACATGGCTCAAACGTTTAACACATAATGTGCAATTATCAGGGTGTATAAAGAAGAAAAAAATATATCACAAAATTGATTCATTACCTTATGAAGGTCAACTTTCCTCCAAATCCAATTGTTATTTTATCTACATAATCACTACTCTTTCTTACTAGTGGTACATCTGTTTCTAATAACTGTAAAGGATTCTTTTTTGTTAAAAAAATACATACTCATTATAATGTGGTCACAAAGTTGAACTTTGACCCAGATTTTACAGAGGTCAGTAGGTGGGGAGGGGGGCATTGTGAGATCGAGGGACAAAGGAACGTTTAACATTTGTTCTTTTTTGGTAAACAATGGATTTCCCCTGTTTAATATGTTCTCTATTGTACGTAGCATCTTTGGAAGTTATCTGTTTCACTCTAATCTAACTCTACTCTACACCAACCCTACCTGTAAAACAACCGTCTTCTGACGACTTTCCGCCATGTCACTTGTAAACATGGCCCTGAAGTAGGGGCTGGCCGCGGACAGAACAAGCCGATGGCAAGGAAACCGCCGGCCCTCGACTTCAAGGACGATATCCTGCAGTACCCCAGCTTTCTGTAAGTCGCCCACAGTTCCAAGAAAGCCGTGCAGATAGCTCTCGTCTTGGTAGGAACAAGGACGAACTGCGCTGACGTGGGTTTCTTGGTCCGCGGCAGCCATTTTGATGATGACGACATGACGCAGGGCTCAAAGGGTACATCGGCTAGAGATTCACTGATTACCCTCATAATGTCGATGTAATAGTTCGATGTCCATATACCCAGAATACGATGTTGATGATGATGATTAACCCAAGGGTCAAAGTGTGTGTTGACAGACACTGATAATCCAAATAATGTGGCAGTTAGAATGCTTACACCTTTCCTAGAGATGGAAGAATGACTACCATAAGATGTAAATCACTGACAAAGATATATGTACCACTTGCAAGGTTTTGTTTTACGTGCCGTTCTACCAAATTCCGTCAATACTTCTTAAAATTCACCGACAAAAAGGAAACAATTCTCCTTCTAATATCACAAAACCCACACATAATAGAAAAGGTGGCATCTTTCGTCTTCCACTGTCTTTGAAAAAGGACTTGAACCCAATAACCCAAGGATCTAGAGCTTTCAATAGTTTTAGACAAGACTAGACACCTGTGATATTGTTTTTACATTGTTGTAACCTCCCATGTTTCCTGTAAATAGCCCACAGGCAAGAATATGCAATAAACTTTATTTATTATCAGCTTTGGTAGTAAAAAATATGCCCCATGCCTGTAATGTTTCTTCTCGATTTAGTATGCGGGCACGTGTCTGTATGTGAATACATCCAATTCCAATCAGATGTTGGGCCTGCTGATAGCTTGTATAAGAACCAATATTACACCAGTTTGTATCTTTCTTTTAAAACATGATTCAACTTTGTCATGATTCTACTTGGCACGTCTTTGCATTTCAATGTTTTTGAAAATAGATGTTTCACAATACATGTGATAATGTAGTGCGCCGGTAAAGGTTACACATCCAGGTAATAAGAAACACCCCAAATCAGATACTCATGCAGCTGGATATTATTTTGGAAACGTCAGACGTCACAACGTTAGCATCCACTAGTAAATGTTATAATTCGGAGAACATGATTGGATTGTCCACGTAAAAAATATCCTAAATTACCAAGGCTTTGGACACATATGGCTGAACCCGAGATCATACCACATAGATACAATCAACACTCAGTTACGACAACGTTTACAAGATATATACGTGCAAAATTGGCATTCCTCTATTCGAACCAATTCTAAACTCTCCTCTCTTTCTACATTGAATAAGCACTACAAGCAAGAAAATTACATTTCAACCATAAAGAGCCTTGACATTCGTAGGGCAATCACACAACTCAGAATTAGCTGTCACAAATTAAATATAGAAACCGGGAGATTAAAAAAAATCCCTATCGACCAGAGGGTTTGTCCATTCTGTCCAGAGTTAATTGAAGACGAATATCACTTTATGATCGTATGTCCCAAATATTCTGAAATACGCAATTCTCTATACAGAAGGTTGTCATTTTATACACAAGGATTTATCTCAATGGACCTGAAGTGTAAATTTAAATACATCATGACATGTGACAATCCCTGCATGGCAGATATAGGAAAATATATCAAAGAAGGTTTGGATATTCGAAACTCCTCAACTGATTGTAAAAGCTTCCAATGATTGTAAGAAGCTCATCCCATACTACAACTCCTGTATTAGTTAGTTAAGCTATAGAACTGTAGTTATGTAGATGCCATACTTTGTACCTCGTACAATTGTTGTGCAATAAAGTTATATATTTATAATGTAGTGATTTTTCTGTGCTAAGAAGGCCTTCAACTTTGAGAAAATTCCAAAAAAGTGTTTCATAAAAGTTATGATGACACGATTAGTTCATGTCCCCTTCAAAGTAAAAATGTTCGTCAGACAGAATAGAACAAAATAACGACTATCTTTCCAGCAGTAAATATTTATTGTTAAAAATGATACAAAAAGCATTATTCTGGAATTATACATTATATCTGCGATGCATGTCTATAATCTGATGTGCCTAACTTTACAAATGGCTTAAAACAAACAAACGTTAACAGTAAATAACACACCTGTGACGCAATAAACCTAAACATTTTGTACAACGGTAATGGCATCACAGAAAAAAAAATATATGGAAAATGCCATTAGAATCACATAGGAATTAATGTAATGGTAAATGAATATCGCCTCAGTCTGCTACCATCCTATAGTTTGCTGGAACTACCCCCTCCCCCAATCGCCCCAACCAAATACAACGAGGGGAAATTAACTAAGATTTTAGCCAGTGTATTTATTTCTGCTGTTAGATTTAAGACCAATACAAAGATGGAAACATGTCTATAAATCTACCACTACAATATAAATCCCATAGTTGAGACTTTCAGCAAAACCCGTGATCTGAACAAAATGTTATCGATCTGCCCTGCCGGGCACTCTATACATCCTTTACCTAACGACAAAAGCGTCAGGACTTATGTTTTATGCCCCCCTAAGATATGGTAGGTATATACGTGCCACAGGGCAATGAGAACCATACATAAAATACTCCGTATTAGGCAGGGTTGCCCTCATGTCTGTCCAGGTATCAGCAGACCTGTCATACACATATACTAGATTGATGAATCCTTCTTGGGAGTCACTACAGCAGGTTAAGAAGATGTGCAGTTGGTTCCCCATTGCGAAGAGACTGGGAACATTATCAATATCAAAGTTTCCTGGATTCAGCCAGCCTTGCAGTGTCTGCCAGCAGTCTAACTCTGTGTCGTACACCATGGTCTGAGTTAAGTTCATGTCTGTGCAGAAAATCTCTGTTCCAATGGCAACGGCAGTACAGACTTCAGGAATGTACCCTGGTGAGGTCCGCTTGCTCCAACGGTCCTGGCCCGGGTCGTAGCGATGCAGTTCCGAGCTCGTGAGGAAATAAAGGAATGAGCCACAGGACAATGCTACATAGTAGTCGTAGTATTCAGTAATGTCAATTTGCTGTGAACACTCCTGCCACTGGTCCATGCCCTGGTTGTACTTTATCATCCTTATATCGCCTTCGGATACATCAACAAAAAGACAGCATAAAATCCCATTAACTCCAATAAGGTACTTTCTGTTGTATCTCGAATATTCCATAGATACTGAGGACATACCAGCATCTTCCCACACATTTCCCGCATGGTTGTACTTAAACATGGACAACTTATTGTTACTCTCTTGCACACGAGTCAGGACGTAGATGTTGTTATCGCTGGTGACTGTCATGGCTGTGGAACTTGGAAGGTCTTCATTCCTGTAACTACAGCTGATGTACTTCCTTTCCAGGGGGTTCATGAAGATGACGTCATTGGCACTAGAGAGGAAAAAGTATATCAGAAACTGTCAATAAAACTGGACTGGAAACTCATAACTCTCTTTAGGGATGAGGCTAGATCACAACTTGCACTGTTCTTTCAAATTCTGTAGTCTCTTCATTTATTACATGCAGGCCCTTAAACTGTGGAATGGTAGTGTACAAGGATTTTTTTCAGTTAAAAAAAAATCAAACAAATAAATATATACCGACCCACTGGCCTGATTGGGCAGCAGGGCCATTTCCGTGAACATCCCAAGCCTCGGTTTCAGATCGGGGTTTCCTTTCTGTACCACATTACTGATGACCTCAGAACTCCCAGGATCCTCCCTGACCAGAGGGTGTTCCAAGATAGCTGCAGTGTCGCCTAAGGTCAGCAGGTTGAAGCGGATGTGAGGGAGCATGCTGGGCAGGTTGGGCAGTCTGTAGGAACAAGGTAGTTGTGTGTTCAGCTGATTTCTTGGTATCAAAGCAGCTCCTTACTTTTTTTACTCAGTTTGTCTTGATATGCACCAATAGAGAATTAACACAAACCTGTTCTCTCTGCTGTGCTGCACCCATCTCACCACAGCCTCCCACACTACTGTCTCCTCTTTAACATCCAGCTCATCATGGCTGATGATCTCAGTCAGCTGATTCACAGTCAGGCTGCAAAACTCGATGGTAAAGGAAAACTGTGGATGCAGATTACATGTACATGTACCAAGGCACTGCGGAAAAGCGTGTCTTTATATTGTGCTTTCATGCAATATGTATATGAATATGTCATATATTAATATAATATGGTCTTTTTCAAAACGACCAGCACTTTTTTTCTATCTGTATCCACGTCGCCGGTATAACTACCGATCGGTGTAACACACTCCCTTAGCCCGGGACCTCAACTTTATAGGGGTTGCTTCATGTAGATGTACTGTCACACCTAACCTTTAAACCAAAAATGCTTAAAAGATTTAGTTTAAATGCGCCCTTTCCCCATAATATTTGATATGATGGGTTCATTTTATTCAAAATATTGCATACTTCATTGAAGGGTACATTTCCTTTCCCATATCATATAGTTTCTAAAGTTCTTTGAACCATATTGCAGTGTATGCAACATAGATGCATAATTGAATTGCTATTTTGGACACTGGCCTTACACAATATGAAGACTAACCTCAGTAAATTGGCTCGCAATCCCCAGCAGACAAGCTTTACGGACAATGTCTACAGAGTAGACATCAGCAAACTTGTACAGGTCCACACAGGTGGAGCGCTCCACGTTCATGGCCATGTAGTTGCTGCAGGTGTCTCTCACATAGTCCAATTGGAGGAGGTCGGCTGCCTGGTACAAGGGCTGCACTTTGTCCAGGGACACATGGAGGGTTCCTGAGTAAATATAACTCAGGATCTCCCCAAACATGCCTGCATCCAAACCATGTAAACAATATAACATAACAATGTTCAAACATTTACCACATATAACAATCTCATTATCAGGGTATTATATACAGCAGGGAAATATATCAGTATCACAGCTTCTTTGATTTAGGACCAAATTCACATCCCATTCTCCAATTTAATCTACAACAGCTATTTGCGTATTTAGTTATATGTTCCTGATAACTAAGCGCAACTGAATTTTCAACGACCCCATACCTTCGCCAAATGATTTGATCTTTTACAACTGCTTATCAATTGTGTTTGTCATTAATTATGCAAATAAGGCTCTCATTTGCATAAATTATATAACTTGATCATCTCCTTCACTAATTAAGAGACGTGCGCAATATATGTTAAGAAAGGAGGCTTATGTCACATTTTCTGATAATTTATGCAAATGAGGATCTCATTTGCATAATTGATGTTCAATGATGTTCACCCGTACATAGCTTCCAAATGCTACAAGGAAGAAGTTCCCGTCATTTACCACAATGACATTATAGCATTTTCTCATTAATTATGCAAATTAGGTAATTATTTTGCATAATATGTATCTATCAATATTCTTCTGTTTCTCAGTTACAAATGTCACATGTTGCAATGGACCTATAATGGAACTGGGCGTGTTTACACGATTTCCTCATTAATTATGCAAATTAGATACCAATTTGCATAATCATTATGTCATTATATGAAGCATCACTTAAGCTATCTACATACCAAAAATCATAACAATCCGTTAACCCCTTCTTGAGTTATTCCCTTTCAAAGTCTGACACTAAACCTGCCCTGCAGTTCCAAAACAAGCCGCTAGGGGGCCCAATCCTATACCACTTACTCTCTGCATCAAGACCTGTCTACCACTTAATAATTATAGCCACAGCATGTTCAGAACTCGAGATATCCAACCCGAAAGTTCTGCTGCAGTACCATAGCAAGCCGCTAGGAGGCCCAAAATCTAATCATTTCTAGGTCTCATCAATACCTACCCACATACCAAATATCAATACAATCCATTCATGCGTTCTTGAGTTATGGTGTTTTCCTACAAACATACACACACACACACACAAACGCTACCCAAAATATAACCTTCTTGGCGAAGGTAATTAAGGAATACATACTCATAAGGTCGCAGCCCACAGTATTTATCCGCGCCCCCCGTGGTCTATTACGTAGGGGTTAAAAAGTAGTGCGTCCGAAATCTGGACTCGCCTGTAAACACCGTAACGTGAAATACAGCGGGGGATGAGCTTTGATATATGGTAGTATAAGGAGTCGACTTTCAGGTGATATGAGTAAGGTTTTGATGTTTGTCCATTTGGTGTATAAATGCGCGTGACCTTTACAGCTGACTGCCTGGGTGAGTCGGCTGCAGTTCCGTATGGCCCCGCATGGCCCTATTTAAAAGTGGGCTTCATAATAAAAAAAAACGACAACTTTTTTTGCTTTTCAGTCATTTTGTAGATTCAACCCTCAACTTCAACATACTACTTGAAAACTGCACCCTACTATGATTTTATCGGCATTGATGTGAGTCACCTTGCGGTCCTTAACTATAGAAATCCCCATAGGCGAAAAACTGTGTTCTGCTACCATAACAATTTTGGCTCGCAAAGTTGACCTTTAACACCTAAATACAAAAAAAAAGGTCAGTAAGTGGGGAGGGGGGTATAACGGGGGATATGTCTAACATTTGCGTTTACAATTGATTTGGCCTGTTTTAGATGTACTCTGTGATACGTAGCATTTCCAAAAGTTACGTGGTTCACTCTATTCTAACCAAACGTTAGCCTCTACCAGGTTTCGTGGATCGGTGATCTAATTGTAGAAATTGGACAAATAGAGTCTATAGTACGCTAGGGGAGTTAGCCGGCCAGAAGAGTACGTTTCCTCACCACGATGTGAGGATAATGATTCTACCGATCCACGGAGCCTGGTAGAGGCTAACCAAACAAAACGCCAACCATACTTGTATAACAACAGTCTTCTGACGACTTTCCGCCATGTCACTTGTAAACATGGCCCTGAAGTAGGGGCTGGCCGCGGACAGAACAAGCCGATGGCAGGGAAACCGCCGGCCCTCGACTTCAAGGACGACATCCTGCAGTACCCCAGCCTTCTGTAAGTCGCCTACAGTTCCTAGAAACCCGTACAGATAGCTCTCGTCTTGGTAGGAACGAGGACGAACTGTGCTGGCGTGGGGTTCTTGGTGTGCGGCAGCCATGTTGATGATGTGACATGACCCGAGGGTCAAAGGGTAGGTAGACAAGTTCTGATTACCCACAAATTGTAGCGGTAAGATTAATATCATTATCTGTCGAGATTTGATTTGATTTGATTTATTCGGCTGTATGATAAATACAGCCAGGGCTACCCAACTAGCCGCAGGCTATTATCAAGGGCTGCCCTGGTAACAATGCTGGTCTCATTACACAATTAGATCGTCCCATATATTGAATTCAATGCTTTAACACACAACTTCAATGTCCGCAAATCCAATTAAAACACGGCATATATGGAGATTTTTTGCTGTCTATTGTAAGCACACACGTTTGTCACGCAAAAAAAAATCAACAAAATCTAGCCCACATAACAATTTCTATCACATTTCAAAATGCACCTAGCCGCTATCCGCTAGAGGTCGTCTTCACTACCCAGAGCCTGACCGAAGCACTCAGGACAATTAAACGTAAACGTCCGAGGATCGATCGGGTCACGATACTTTCATGCATGATCGAGCCAGTAATACACAAGCTTTCATCTAAATTCCTTTTCATATCAGTTATGGTTTATTAATGGGAATTTATGGTCCACCTAAAACCACGCTTTGCGGGCCAGATAATTTTTTCGCTCGGTTTCCTTTAGCTACATACTCGGAGTAATACAGGAATGGGACCAGATGGAGGGATGCCGGAACTTATACTGCAATTTATGTTGATGTGTCGTTAACTAAAGTATAGGTTTTGTATTGAAAATAAACCTCACAAGACGGCAGTTTTACGACTGCCTGGCATGTTGGCAGTATCGTCCGGGTGTGAATCTATGTAACATTGTGAAATAATAAAATGTTAGAACTGTTTGAATACTCCTTTGTAAGCATGATGCTAAACATTACTGATTTTGAAATATGGAGGCGGTGGTCGTTTTATGACCCTGTAGGTTTGAAACTACAACTACTTGCTGTTTAGCTTATAACAGAATCAATTAATTTTTTTTATGTGGTATAACTTAGAGGCATGAGCATGAAACTGTCACGCAGTTTAACGTGTTGACTTGATAATAAAATATTGTATTCCTTTTGCATCAAAACGGCTTTTGTGACCTTTTATCCGGATTACAATCAACATGAATACATTGTTGCATAAAAAAAAAGATTTTTCGCGTGTCAAAAGCACGACACGAAATTAAATCCAACATGTTGATATAAGATGTATCACGATAGAATGATAATGTTTCATCTAGGGACTCTTTCAAAGTACAATAAGCTATCAGACAGAAAGAGCAATGGAACAAAGGATGACAAATTCCAGCAAATATTTATTGTTAAAAAAATTAAGAAAGGTAAACTACTTTCATTTTCTTGTAACTTTGCATTTGGCTTTGTAAGAAAATGTTGACAAGTTACATTACCTTTAAACGATCAGCACGTACAATTTGATAGCACAAAGGCATGTGTCAAATATACCAGTAGAATCACACGTAGTTAACATTTTCAAACAAAAGACATTAATCAAGTTTTATGTACAAAGGTGTTCCTTTATATCACAAAGAACAAATCATTTCTGCAAATTTTCTCTAAGGTATAGACACTAGCACAAATGTTTCCATTATAGGTGCAAAAAGGATCAAGACAGAAAGCTGTTGTACAGTCGTACCTTGTACTCCCTGTGTCTTTACATGCATATTAGCACTGCAAAGCGTAAGAGTAAGACGTGATGTGTTTTTGCGCCCCCTTAAGATACGGCAGGTACATGCGTACCACAGGGCACATGGGACCTGGTGCATAATACGCCTTATTCGGTAGAATGGCCTTCAAGTCTCTCCAGGCATCAGCAGACCTGTCATACACATAAACGAGGTAGTTGCGCGGCCCTTGTTTGCCATAGACTTGCAACAAAATGTGCAGCTGATTCTCCAGTGCGAAAAGACTGGGAAGATGACTGACACTAAGGTTTCTTGGGTTTGGCCAGGCTTGCAGTTTCTGCCAGCAGTCTGACTCCGTGTCGTACACCATAGTCTGAGTGAAGTGAAAATCTGTGCAGAAAATCTCTGTTCCTATGGCAACAGCTGTGAAATTTGAGTAACGAGCTATTCGGTGGGGCGCGACCACACCAACAGTCCTGGCTTGGGTCGAAGCGATGCATTAGTGACGGCAAGATGAAATAGAGATGAGGACCACAGGACAATACCAGGTTGTCATCTACTGCTCTTTCAACATGCAACTGTGAACACTCCTGCCACTGGTCCTCGGGTCGATTGTACTTTCTTATCCGCACCAATCCTCTGCCTTCTCCGCGCTCAGTTGTAACGTAATATAAAATCCGTTCAACTTCAACAAGGAATTCTGAGCTTTCTCCGGGGAAAACAGATACCGAGGACATACCAGCATGTTCCCACACATTCTCGGCATGGTTGTACTTAAACAATATCAACTGATCGAAATCGCCCGTATCATTTTCCAGCTTGTAAATATCGTTATCAGTGGTGACTGCCATGGCCGTGGTATCGGGAAGATAGTCATAACTGCACGTGATGTACGTACCTTCCCGAGGGTTCATGTACAGCAGGTCATCTGAACTGGATTAAATACATAACAGACAGTCGATGAAACAGATTAAGATACGTATCACAACATGCACTAATAACATCCATCAATTCACGTTTTGTGGACTCAGGGAAAGTTTCTTATGAAGTATAAGTCTGAAATAAATGCAGAGTTTGGCTACATAACTGGCAATGTGACAATGAGTATTACAAGAAAACGAAGTATGGAACAACATTTTGCTAAGACTGTTCCAGGCATAGAAATTCAAGCGTACATTAGTACTATTATTACTCTATCTCTATTACTAAAACAAAAACTTTAAGCAGTTCTTTTTACAGTTAAAAATAGAGATTCACTATACGCATAAATGGCCCGCAAAGTTGACCTTCAACCCCTAACACAATAAAACATCACAATAAGTGAGTGGGAAGGGCTGCATTGGGACGGAGGATACATCAAGGGAACGTTGAACAGTTTGGGTTCGGTAAACAATGGATGCCCTTCCTTTTACATGTTATCTTTAATGGCTATCACACATAGTTTTAAAATTCCCAGTGTTTCACACGTCACGCCAACCATACCTGTAAAACAACCGTCTTCTGACGACTTTCCGCCATGTCACTTGTAAACATGGCCCTGAAGTAGGGGCTGGCCGCGGACAGAACAAGCCGATGGCAAGGAAACCGCCGGCCCTCGACTTCAAGGACGACATCCTGCAGTACCCCAGCCTTCTGTAAGTCGTCCACAGCTCCAAGAAACCCGCGCAGATAGCTCTCGTCTTGGTAGGAACGTGGACGAACTGCACGCGCGCTGGCGTGGGGTTCTGCGGCAGCCATGTTGGTGATGATGGCATGACCCCAGGGTCAAAAGGTAATAAGTCATTCACTGATTACCCTGATATTGTAGCAGTCTGTCTTTTTCTCTCTCGAAGGAAGGGTTTGATTTTGATTTTATTTACTCGGCCGTGGAATCAGGAGAAATACAGTCAGGGCTACCCAAAGAAAGGTTAATACTATAAGATGTTGATTTGTGACTTATTTTGATTGATGTTACAATTTTAAGACCATATATCCGTGCACAAAATAAAGCGCCTACCAACAAACCTTCGATCAGACCTCTGGTCTTAAAATTGTAACATAATGTAGACTACCGTCACAGATAAACGTACATTCTAGGTTTTGATTTATTTACTGTTTTCATTGAAAACTCGTTGTAAAAATATGCTTCAGTTACAACGAGTTTTCACATTGCTTTGGTAATTTAGTACGTTTTGTATGTGAATGTTTGTACCATTATACAGTAGAGAGATTATAGGTCTGCGGATGACTTACATTGGAAATATGGTACGTCTCGGTTGATATCTTTCTTTGAAGACATGATATCAACTTTATTTATCTAGGTGTAAGTTTTCTGTACGTGTTGGTTTGATGCCGAAGTAGCTTTGAAGGAACATGCAGATGATTTCATAAATACATTTACGCAATAAAAGGGATAATAGAGGGTTATTTTTTCTTATAGATATTTCTGGGGCAGTTAAAATGTGACAAGCTGTCAAAATGGGTATCACAACAAAAATTATAAATGCATCATCTATCAATTTCTTCTAAGTACTATTGGCCTTGAAACCGAATAGCACTTCACTAAAGAACGAACCATGTTGATCAATGAATATTTATTGTCAAAATGAGAAAAAGTATACATATATATTGTAAATGGAAATGCAGGTATATAAACTAGTTTTAATCTCATGGATATGCGCAACAGTGTAACAGGCTTCTGAAGAAAAACTAAGTGTAAACAAATATAACACAAAACAATACAACAAGTTATGCATAGTATATGCAAACGTCAAAGCTGAAAACGATTAAATTTACAGTCAGACTCTGTTCCACACAAGCTCTCACTGCCCTGGGCTCCGTGGAGACCTATAACGAAGGGCCTGGCCTAAACGGGTTGCTAGAATCAAACATTAGGCTCACATAAAAAAAAACATAGCCAGGCTAACACACAAGGCTTAGTAAGAATCATACAAAACTTAGTCAGGCTCACATCCAAAACGTATAATGTAGGGTAACAAACAAAACTTAGTCAGACTAACATACAAAACTTAGTCAGGCTAAAATAGGAAACTTGGTCTAATATACAAAACCTACTCAGGATAGAATACAAAGTGGGAGAAAAATACAAAATTAAATACAGGAAAAACCATTCTACGACAGGAAAATGTAAGTACAATTGTAATATAAGTACAATTGTTTTGACACTTTATAAAGAGTGTATCTAGAAATTGCAACTGTTTGCATGCGTGGAAGACACATCAAGTCAGTCATGAGATGAGAATCTTCAAACTTCAGAAAAAAGAACCATAAACGTTAACATGCTCCTAGCAATGTGCATGGTACATATGGCGGCGTCGATCTCTGCTTTCAGGCCATTTGGCTACACTACTTTGTGAATGGGTTTCCGTCAAAATGCAACTTGTTTTAAATGTTCCAAAAGACCTATCTCATTTTTGGGTTCTCCTCAAAAGCCGAATTCTTAACACAAATATCATTTAACAATCCTACCCTGTAAGATTGTTACATTCTATGTGTCCTTATCCTGCAGTTTCAGATACGGTAGGTATATACGCGCCGCAGGGCACAGGTGACCATACGAGAAATATTCCTTATTAGGCAAAGTGGCCTTCAAGTCTCTCCAGGAATCAGCAGACCTGTCATACACATAGACTAGGTGTTCTTCGTCATCCTCATCATGATCATAGCAACAGATGAACCATATGTGCAGCTGGTTCCCCAATACAAAAAGACTGGGAATACTACTAGTTTCACGGTTTCCAGGGTTCGGCCAGCCTTGCAGTTTCTGCAAGCAGTCTGACTCTGTGTCGTACACCATAGTCTGACTGAAGTCAAAATCGGTGCAGAAAATCTCTGTTCCCATGGCAACGGCTGTACGAAATTCAAAGTCGAGTTCTGGTGATGGGCTCCGCTTACACCAACGGTCCTGTCTCGGGTCGTAGCGATGCACTTCCGAGGTTGTGAGGAAATAGAGGTGTGAACTGCAGGACAATGCTGCACTGTAGCCGTATGTAGTATTGTCAAATTGCGGCTGTGAACACTCCTGCCACTGATCTGTGTGCCGGTTGTACTTTTTCATCCACACCAAACCTTCTGCATTTTCAGCAAGGTAGTATAAAGTCCGATCAACTGCAACAAGGTGCTCCTTGTAGCAAATCAAATCGTTTTCCAGTCTCAGCCACGTAGATACTGAGGACATACCGGCATGTTCCCACACATTTCCCGCATGGTTGTACTTAAGCACAGACGACTGATTGTTGCTCTCTCGATCATGAGTCAGAATGTAGATGTTGTTATCACTGGTCACTGTCAAATCTGTGGCTCCAGGTTTACGATCGTAACTGCAGGTGATGTACTTCCCTTCCCGAGGATTCATGAAGAGAAGATCATTGGAACTGATGAGGATAGAACACATACGCAACTGTCAATAACATGGACTTGAAACTCATATCTTTTCCTCAGGAACGAGGTCCACGTTACAGCATGCACTGATGTCATTTTTAAAATCTAATCTTAAAGCCTCAAAGAAATAAATTCAACATGTGTTGGAATTCTGAAGCATTAAAGTTACATTGAATGCTTCATAATTCCAACACATGCTGAACATGGTAAAACAAAACAATAACAAACTTACTTAAGTGTTAATCACGCAACCATTGGTTTATTTACACCGACGTTTCGGTGACCGTCTGTCACCTTCTTCAGGGCAATTCTGACTGGTTCACATTGTACTGCAGGACAGGTGTTGCTAATCACAGTTTAGATGCGGTCACAAAACGTTAAGTATTTACATATGTACAGGCAGATGTATGCAGAGGGATCACTTAAGTGATTTTTGCTAACAACATTTTGCGATAGAGTACCAAGTTTGGTAGCTCTAACGCTAGCCTTTCACGAGTTATGCGACATAACAGTTGCTGAGGACCTAAAAATTCCCCTCCCTGGTCAGAACAGGTTTAGTGCAAAATGTTCTGATCTTTTGCATAGATTATAATAATGAGCAGATATTAACAACATATTATTATATCAAACTTTTCAAAGTATTCCTCTCACAATGACTATGCAATGTATATGACGATATGTATCATCGAAAAGAATAGAACATAAGATTTATCAAACAAAACACTTTGGAGCCCGTTTGGACCCCACTCGGTCATTTTAGTAGAAAAGGGTCGGGCGCTTGACGGTTAACATAAATGAGAAATTGAAAATGTGTATTGCAGGACCTTAAAATGTAGAATAATCTTCTACAAGGATTGTAGACTTAAAAATTGAAACGAAGAAAAAAAGAATATACTGACATTCCATCGGACAGCAGAACCATTTCAGTAGTCCTTCCAAGTCTCGAGCTCGGTTTTCCATTCTGTACCACATTTCTGATGACCTCAGAGCTCCCAGGATCCTCCCTGACCAAGGGGTGTTCCAAGATGGCTGCCCTGTCATCTGAGGTCAGCAGGTTAAAGCGGATGTGAGGGAGCATGCTGGGTAGGTGGAGCAGTCTGTTGAGAGTACGAGAGGGTAGTAAACTTTTAGACATTGCAGGAGAGAATTCGGGGATCTTAATCTCTTGTAAAAACTGGTAAAAGTCACTTGTTAATATAGAACTTAGAAACCAAACACCCTAAACATTTCAATACATGCAATAAAGTATGTACACATCCATATTCATGGCAGGGCATTGTCACTCTCTCTAAAGAACCCCTTGAACATCCATATCTATAAGTAAAACGCCCACCTGTCCTCCCTGCTGTGCTGCACCCATCTCACCACAGCCTCCCACACTGTTGTCTCCTCTTTAACATCCAGCTCATCATGGCTGATGATCTTAGTCAGCTGATTCACACTCAGGCTGCCAAACTCCTCGCTGATGGAAAACTGTGGAGGTGCAGAGTACATGTTGGTTGATAAGGCTTAACATAAGGTTTGTTAAAAATGAACAGTTAACACAACAAATAAGGGAATTATTCCTTTAGAGTATTTTACTAATAGGCACCATAGAAAACCTACCATCACTTGAGTTATGCAAGACAATTTAGTTAACTGCTTTTCAAAAGATTCATGGTCAGCAGAAGTTACCTACTATCAAAATATAAGTCCCACCTCAGCAAAGTTTATATCGATCCACTCCACACAGCGCCTCAGGACAATATCTGCAGAAAAAACATCAGCAAAATTGTACATGTCGACAAAGGTGGAGTGCTCCACGTTCATGGCCATGTAGCTGCTGCAGGTGTCTCTCACATAGTCCAGTTGGAGGAGGTCAGCTGCCTGGTACAGGGGCTGCACTTTGTCCAGTGACACATTGAGGGTTCCCGAGTAGATGTAACTCAGGATCTCCCCAAACATGCCTGCATCCAAACCCTGCAAAACAGTAAATCGTAACAATTTTCAAACATTTAACAAGTAAGATATCACTGTCAGGGTGTATAAAGAAGGGAAATATATACAAATTTGCTTGATTACCTTATGAAATTCATTTATTTCTACCATTCTGTTATCTTATGTCCCTTTAATCTCTACTACTTCATACTAGTACTTCATCTGTTTCCGATAACTGTAAAGACTTTTTTGTTGAAGATATTTGCTCTTTATAATGTGGCCAAAAAAATGAACTTTGACCCCAAAATACCGAAGAGGTCACTAGGTGGGGAGGGGGGCACAGTGAGGGATAAATTCAAGGTAGCAGAGTACAGTTTTCGGCCTATGGGGCCTCCTATAGTTAAGGACCGCAAGGTGACTGACATCGACGCGGATAAAATTATAGTAGGGTGCATTTGGGAAGCACGACAGACGAGTATGTTAAAGTCGAGGGAACAACGTACAAAATAACCAAAAACAAAAAAATATTGTGGTTTTTTAGCATTGTGACGCCCTCTTTGAAATAGGGTCATGCGGGGTCACCCGGAACTGCAGCCGAGTCACATAGACAGCCAGCTGTAAAGGTCACGCGTATTTATACAACGACAGGCCAAACTGTAAAATCTCATTCGTGCCATCTGAAAGCCGGCATATTATACTACCACACAGTAAAGTTCATCCCTCGCTTACATGTACTTTAAGGTATTTACGAACGATTGAAGATTTCGACCGCACTACTAGTATGTTTTTACCCCTACATCATTGACTCCGGGGGTCGCGTAGAAATACTGTACTCTGCCGCCTTAAAGGAAAGTTCGACATTTGTTCGTTTTGGTAAACAATAGATTTTCCCTGTTTTTCATGTTTTCTATGGTACGCAGCATCTTTAAATGTTCTCTGTTTTACTCTAAGTCTTTTCTAACCCTATTCTACACCAAACCTACCTGTAAAACAACCGTCTTCTGACGACTTTCCGCCATGTCACTTGTAAACATGGCCCTGAAATAGGGGCTGGCCGCGGACAGAACAAGCCGATGGCAGGGAAACCGCCGGCCCTCGACTTCAAGGACGACATCCTGCAGTACCCCAGCCTTCTGTAAGTCGTCCACAGATCCAAGAAACCCATGCAGATAGCTCTCGTCTTGGTAGGAACGAGGACGAACTGCGCTGACGTGGGGTTCTTGGTGTGCAGCAGCCATGTTGATGATGATGACATGACCCCAGGGTCAGGGGGTAGCTGGGTAACCCAGAGTAACAGACAAATGCTGATTACCGATATAGTATAGCAGTATGAGTCCTGTCGTCTCCGGAGATGGAAGGATGCCTGTCATAGGATTCAGAAAACCGATACCGGTATTTGTACCGCTGACAGGAAATATTTGTTTATTACTCTGTGACACTGGAGGGTAACCTCCAGTATTAACAGAGTATTGTAATCACTTTGTGCGTTGGGTGTTCGCACCTATATCTCTATGTTCCGTATGCCGCAATCGCATGTTGATTGGCATGTCGTCTGTACTCGGTTAGGAAATGATGCACGTTGTTTTTTTGTCGCCGTAGCTGTTTTTATTATGGATGTAATAATTTCAGTTTTCACCCCTACGCCGTCCGGTATAGTGGTTCAGGTCTTCCTTATGATTGTGCCTTAAGCGTTGTAGTTATTTGATACCGTCAAGCAGATGTTGGCCTCGTCGGAATATGCCATCTCGTTTGGGCTTTGCGTTTCCAATATTGAGGTTGGCTTGACATAGCATACTGTTAACATTTTCCGGTTCAATGTATGTAGGGGAAACTGAAAGATCGTTAGGTGAACGAACCGCAGAGCATCAGAAGTCCATAGACAACAAGGATTGCAAATCCGCGCTCAGTCAGCACTTTACTCAAATCGCGCCACATTGTAACGACCAAACCCATCTCTGACAATATTATGATCATTGACCAAGAACCACGCAATGCACATCGGAAGGTTAAAGAAGCAGTCCACATTCAATTGGAAGGTGCAAAACTGAACCGGAACGATGGATGGGAGCTGCCCAAGTCTTACTTACCTCTACTCCGCAAGGAGGCGGGGGTGAGGGGCAGAAGATCCACGCAAGTCTCGACCTAGTTCTCGCAACTCTCGCGAAAACTAGGTTACTCCGTGAACATGATGGACTGCCAGTCATCGAAAATTTGGAGGTATGTTTTCTTACCTTTGATAAGTCACTGATTGATGAAAACTTTTATTAACAGTTTTCGTTTGGTATTGAAAATATGCCTCACGAGACAGATGTTAGCACGTCTGTAAGCCGGTACACTTTAAATATATAATCGAAGTTTATTTGCAAGTTCATTCCCGTAGGATAATTGAAGGTACATGTTAAAAACAAGATAGGGAATATGAATAAATTGAAATGTTTTATTGCAAATTATCACATAGCCAGGCGCCGCGGACCAATCAGAAGGCCCCGTTTCACGTTGGTTATGACGCCGTAACACATAAAAGTCCAGCCAGGCCGGTGTGTATCGCTCCTCTGATTTGTCAAAATGAATCGACACCAGCACCATTGTCGACGCAAATCCACACCGATGCCGGTGTCGATTCATTTTGACCAATCAGATGAAGCGAAACACACAACAAAGTAGGGGATATGCAGGCATTGGCCAATCAAAAGGAGCGAAACATATTTTCGAGCAGAGGGAATAAGTACTGACTGCAAGGGGGAATGGCTCCTTCTGTTAGCATTGATAATGAATTTTGTTATTCTAAAATGCCAATGTTTCGAATATTTTCTGTGGAAATTTTGGTTTCGCTTCACTCACTCGGTAGTTTTATTCGGTGGTTATAGCAAAGGACCAGGCTATATGACACCATGTACACCTCGGGGCGGGTCATTAACCCTTAATTCATCCCCATATTGGGCTTATTGCATGTGAACAAAATCAAATACATAAATAAATAATCTAAATGCACAGATTAAGTGCTTGTTGGTATATACAGAATGTCGAGTGCGATTCTAAAACTCACGTTATTATTGCGGGTTTTTACTTTTTTTTTTGAAAACAGTTGAAAAGGAAATGCCCCACATTTTTTATGATAGATTGATTTGATGATCTTAGCAGAAGGTGTGTCTTTTTTTAAATGAAAAGTTCGGTCTGATTTCGGACACTCAACTGCATTTGCTGTGTCTTAGACCTTAGACCTTAGACCCTCCCGCAACACTGTTGCATTGGTCGACTCGTCGAGCATACTTCCTCCAAAGGTTGCGGTCTTGCGCAGCTACTGCAATGGTTCCCATGCTGTTTAGCCCCATTTTCCTTCCATCATCTAAGATTGTCCGTCTTAGTGTAGTTTTTGGCCTGCCCCTGGGGTATATCAAACAAACAGGGCCCAGCTATCCGCTCCATCTGCGAGTAGCCCTGTAGGCCCCGGTGGGCGGAGAACGTACCAGGCGACCTGCTTAAGCACGGCTAATATGACAGCTTTGGGTCGACATCTGGAATGGCTTGGTTTCAGCAAACTGTAGGCTTCTAAAACCCTCCAAATCTTCGTGAATTACTACTCTCTGCCCCCCTCCCCTTGATGTTTACATCGCTATCGTCGAATTTCTAGCCAGAAATAACCTTCCAGACAAGGAAAAATTATAATAGCATCGTTGTTTTTATTTCTACAGGAAATCAGACTCACATGGGTGTTGACATCCGACTTCATAGACATAAAAGCACGTATTATAGACAAAAAACATAACAATGTTTTCAGTATTCTGTGCATTAACCTTACTCAGTCCACCATATTGAATCGCACAGAATTCTGGGGGAAACGCTTACTGTAACTAAGCAACAGAAAATTTCTAAATATTCTGTTGGTTAAATTTACGTGACAGATGGGCGGAGCCAGAATCCTGGCTCCCGGACACTGACCCGGGGTGTCACTAGCCTGGCTGCTGGAGCTCCCTGAAGGACTTGCCTAATTGGAAAAACACCCCGCTCCTACTCGGGGGTCTACTAGCAAAGCAGGGCTGCCTGAGTGGGTTAAAAATTGATATGTCGGAGTGCCCTTAGGCATTCGCTGTGCACTGCTTACAAATCCTTTCATCGCTTTACAGTGGATACGCTGAGCTTGTTGATAGCTTACATCTAAGATAATATTATGACAGCCTGCATCTTCGTGTTACAAAATGATGATGTCTTTTTATTTTGACTTTTGACATCTTAAAGTGTTCTATTCATCTGATGGCTTGATGCCCCAGTGGCCTTATTGAAAACTGAACCTTGATAGATCACGCGGATAGATACACGTTTTGCAAATATTGGGTGATATTGTGATTTTATTATTGTGATATCAAAAAGGCTTGTAAGGGGCAAAAAAAGTTGCGAAACATAGATGCAAAAATAAATCTCTAATATCCTATATTCTACCTTCCTAGTGAAATTATTGTCGGAACTGACGAAGTGTGTTTTGAGGGAAAGCATGATGACACAAGACTTCTTTAAAGTACAAAGTGGGACCGCGTAGCACAGTGGTTTTGTGTTCGGCCCGTGACCGAGAGGTTGCGGGTTCAAATCTGGCTGCGTGTCACCGATCTTGTACATGGGAAAGGCACTTTACACGACTTTCCTCACTTTAATCAGGTGGAAATGAGTACCTAGCTTCGGCTAGGGCCGTCCCTCGGATAGGACGTTAAATGGAGGCCCCATGTCTGGGGAAAGCCACACCCCAGGCACGTTAAAGAACCCTCCACACGTGCGATGGTGCGGTGTGAATGGTTGAAAACGTACAGTACCTTGGCCGCAAGTGGGGCAATTACTGTCGTATTGAGGTCACCTGAGTGGCGCCGAATGGCAGCTCACTCCAGACACTAGCGATAGTCGTATTAAGGTCACCTGAGTGGCGCCGAATGGCTCGCTCCAGACCCTTGCTATTTAGCCCCGCCTATTGTAAGCTCCTCGCAATTCAGCCCCTGGATGCAAAGAGTGAGTAGTCGGCCCATCCAATTACCAAACATAACAGTACTTTACAAACCCGATGCTCTTTCTTTTAATCAGTAAAAATTTATTGCTAAAATGGCACAACTTATAGCTTGAATCTAATGTTCGTAATTTGGCTTTGTAAGCAAACTTGTAAGGTAAATAAGGTAAATAACGAATCAAGGCTTTTCGTGCCTACCTGCACCGGACAAATTTCGTGCCTACCTGCACCGGACAAATTTCGTGCCTACCAGCACCAGACAAATTTAACATGCACCGTTCTGAATTTAGAAAGTATGGATCATACTAAAATTGTTCAGGTCAGGTGTCGAATCTCTTTACTTTGTTTTTTGAACAGTATGTCTTACTCTGTTGCCTATCTATGTAGATTATGATATGAAGAGTTGGCGTACGTTAACGTTTGGCAAAAAGTAAAATCCTTGCACAATATGATAAGTAAAAGAACATGTAGATTACGTTAGCGGAAGTTTCGGTCGGGGGGGGGGGGTATATAGTAAGTATCAACCCTTCCCGCGGTCGGGCTTGCACCTCGGGTGATACGGAATACACCGTGCTGTATTCCATATTGATGCCATACTACTGGAATACTAGTGTTGACTATATCTAGAGTGAACTGTATATTATCATTGAATTTCTGGAAGAACTCTTCATCAACCTTTCTGTTTGGTATGTTTATGTATGTATATTTATAAAACCTGTTTTTATTTATAGAAAGGTTACTTTTGTTTGTAAAGCTTGTACTGTTCTTGTTTAGATATGTGGATCTAAATGTGTAAAACGTGTAGAATATATAATGAGAAAAGAGAATTGTGTAAAACTTATCAAAGAAGCAAAAGAAAATAGGGGTATGAATAATAAGTCTTGAATAAAGGCATGATTGGAGTGAAGGGCTATGTTCGTGAAACTCTAGTACTAAGGCACGACATGCAACTACGTAAATAATTACAAAATTGTGCTATAATTTCTGTTACCTTTATTCCCAAGTTTTTCTACTGTAAAAAAATTAAAAGATGAAAATTATGTTTCCTACAATCAACCATTGTAATGCATTGTTGAACGGAACGCGCTTGTAATTTAAAAAAAAACAACTCATTCTTGGAGGACAAAAAATGCAACAGTGCTGACTGTTATATAATAATTGACGATGGCTATAGGCACAATGCTTCTACTTTGCTACAGGGATACACTTCTATATATAATTTCCTTGCAACGAATTGTTGCGAAATGTACACACATTGCAATTGTGAGATCGCGTGGCGTTAGACTTTTCAATAACTAGCACATATATCTCGATGAACTTGCAACCATAGCATAGCCGATATCACATTCCCATTGTTTAACTTTTCTAAATTGTAATTAAGAGAGAAAACGTCATCTGGTTTACAGATTGGACCAACACGTTGACATTTTACTAATTTTCTTAAAAAATCATAGATGAGCCAAAATTCCTAGGTGTTCTTAATAATTGTTGCGTTGAATTGGGGTCAATATTCTTGAAAAGCAAGTTAGAGATGTGTAATGATCAGTTCTTTGAATTTACTGTACCAAATTTCAGGCAACTACTCTAGCCGTCTTTTCAACGATACAGCAGTCCATAAAAACATGCTGGCCAAAACAGACATATGTAAGACTTAGGTCCCATTTCCGAAACGCCCGGCTGGGATGTATGAGAAAACGAAAAATAAAAGTACTTACCAAACAGTATACACAAATTATGCTCCGGACTAATTTCGATTCTTTTAGGTTCTGTATGTTTTGTTGCCTTTCTTATGATATTTTTCGTGAGAATTGGGACCTAGGCCCAAGGGGGACGCTTCTATTTGCATTTGTATATGAATTCTGAACTGAACTGTATGCATATTGTCTTCATACTGTCTACTGACTAGCAAGAAAGACGCATGTACAACAATCTAAAAATCCTACGTGCAAAATTGGGAGATCAATGTTATTTTGGATGTCGGAATTTTGAAAACTCCTTGAAGTTAAGGATATCCAACTGGCTATCACTTAAAATCACAGTACAGAAAAAGTCCGACCACACATGCTTCTCTACAGCCAGGTGTAGTAGTTTAGATGATGATGCACTCTTTCTTTTTCTTGGGAACCTTGGTTGGACACAACACAGCACGGATCGCTTCGTCAAAAACTGTCTTCAGTCCTTTCTGGGTCAGAGCAGAGCATTCCAGATACTTCGCAGCACCTAGAGGACAGGGATAGAGATGGGTCAACGGGGGTTACATGTGTACCCAAACTTTATCAGGTGCAAGAACAGGACCTTGACCTACATGCACATGTAAACAAGATAAGCCAAATATTGTCAAGTGTTTTTCCCCTTACGCATATAGCCAAATGTCTTTTGTTAGTGGTACATTGTCATCTTTGTATGAAGATGTATACATACTTAATCTCAAAGCAAAAGTATTTGTTTTCATTTTAATTTTCACATGCAAACGCGTAATTTTTGGTCTAAAATATGGTGACCAATGCTGTCTTAGGTTGATTTACAATATTCCAGTCCGGGCTTTCTTCAGCTTTGATATCTTTTCGTCCTACTACTGATTGTTTGGGAGCTCATTTTGTTGATTTGCTATGTTAAATCTGTCATTTTAAGGGTGGGATAATACATTTGCGTCGCGTTTGTGTTGTGAGCTCGAAGTTCACATTTTTTGATGGACAGACTGGATTTTTTTTCAGTCCCTACAAGCAAATTTCCGCCCTGGGACGGAGAGAGCCCTGATTTGAGTTGATGAAGTCATCATTTTTTAGCTGTAAGCTGTGAAAACTTTGGATTCAGTCATGCACTAGAAGCGTCTGTGTACAGTACATCTTGGTGCTGAAAATGCAGTAATTATTGCGGTCGTTTTATGTTCGGGTTTTTCACGCTGCAAGTTTACCGCGAACTTACAACCACCGCGAACATTTTTCCATAGCAGTAAGAGACTACAGTGCTACCGCGAAATTAAAACAGCCGCAAACAGTCATTTTCCCGCTATCGCGAAAGTAAATCCCCGCGAAATACATTTACAGTACGGCATAATACTACAAAGTACACTACAGTACAACACAGTAGAGTACATTTCAACACGCTATAGTATAGAATGGTGCAGTACATTACGGCACAGCACTGCATAGTACAGAACAGCACAGTACAGAGTATATAGTACACTACAATGATTGGAGGTACCGGTGAACCGCGGAGTAAAACACCACAAATGTCAGCACATGCAACGGGCGTATACTGTACATGGGACGGGTCGCATGAAAAAAAATCGTACTTGCCCGATCGCGAAAGTTTGGTTGGACATGCACTTGCCCTGGACAATCGGACTAGTGGACCTGTCACATGTACTTACCGATGTCCTTCATCATTTGCAGGCCCTGTGTGTAGGTGATGGGAGCTAGCCTCTTCTCCTGAAGCTTGTCGATGGTCTCCTTGTCATCGCGCAGGTCCAGCTTGGTCCCCACCAGGATGATGGGTGTGTTGGGACAGTGGTGGGAGACCTCAGGGTGCCACTATACATCATCAACAACAACAAAATTTATGGGTCAGATGTTGGCACCCTGGCGCACCAAATCTGTAGGTTTTTGATGCCTTTTTTTGACAGATTAACCGTGAAACTCGGTGGGCGTCACTACACTCCCAAGGGTACAAGGTCGGGGCATGGCGATTATATTGAACTCGGGACCTAATTAATGATTCCGACCCTAATGCTCTAGCCGTTGCGCCACACAGAGCCCACTACTGTACAACAAGTCAACTGGAATCAATTGATGACTGTACGAGAGAGTGAATAACTGAATGACTTAATGTTGTTCCTTTATTGTACATATACAAAAACGTCCCTAATATGAATAATAAATGTAAAAGTACCGTAAGTCTCCTAAGTGGAACATAATGAGACAATCAACATTGTGACCCGGTCACGGGTGTAAGAGATTTAAATGTGTACATAACAAAGCATAGCTTGGAAGTCATTTACATAACCAGACTGTATTATGGAGATATGAGCAATTCTTGTGTTTTCCTGCAAATCTTGTTCCTTACTGCTTACCTTGGCACGGACATTCTCAAAGGATGCAGGGCTGATGAGGGAGAAACAGATCAGGAAAACATCCTGGAACACAATGGCAACAAACTAAGACATGTAATGTGTTCAACAGACACTAGGTCTATATACACCCAAATACAAGATCATACAAATTATAGTCACCATAGACAATACAAACCTATAATTTAACTTGCTATTACTATCCATCTTCTATTACGACGGGACATCTTCAATACAATTGTTGTATATGAAGATTCCTTTCCTTGGACCTTTAACAAACGTGGCAAACAAACTGCTCAACAATATGGCTTCATGTTAAAATGTACATGTAGCAATAAGAAGAAAGGTCGGATTTGCATGTGCAGTCTTCAGGCGGGGGTCAACAACCTTGAGGTCATTGACCCCTCTGCCCATAGGAAAATGACCCCCAAAATTCCCAAATATATCATTTTCAAGTGGTTTATGTCAAAAATTATGCATGTGTCATGTAAATGAATATGTAGTGCACCCAAAACCTTGGTCATTTGGTTGTAACGGCAGGTTACAGGAGCCAAAATGAACGTTTTTGATCAATGAAACAATTTCGAAACAATGACCAAAAATCGCTAAATCTAGCATTCTGTTGTAATATATGCCGAAAGTGTTATCGAATCTAAATGGGCAAATAATCAAGGCACCTCTATACCACATTTCATTCGTTTGTAATACCAGGACACAGGGGGGCAAAACATGCAGTTTAGGTCTAAAAATGACCCCCAAAAATCAATAAAATCATGTTTGAGGCAGATATGACAAACAAAATGAAAAGAAATAAGTAGGACATTGGCCCACTGTATCCTTGTGACAAATTTCAGGTCAGTTGGTCCAGCAACGACGGAGATGAATCAGTTTGAATATTTGACAGGAGAAAGAAAGAAAGAAAGAAGAAGAAGAAACATTACAAAGACAATGTATTTTATGGCATGGCTGACATATAAAAATGTACACATTTATCTTTGACTTTGACTTTATTTGTATCCACATTTAGCTTAACAATATTTCAAATATCGCATCAGCACTTAAATCTTAAGTATGATCCTATATCATTGTTGAAATATTTTTTTATCAGTGAATTTACTTACTGCTGCAAATAATCATGCAAAACGGGACTGATTAACACTTCGCAGCACCCGCAGTATCGCAGATAGCAACAGTAGCAGACTTACTTCATATCTTCTGGGTTAAAGGTCATAGGACTGTACCAACTCATAATTTGACTGTCCCCATTTTCGCATCAAATCCATCAAAAGAATCTGCAAGAAAGAATCAACAAGTACCTTGACCAAGAGCACTGCATTCTATCTACTATGAGGAAACAAATGGAATGAAAAAGTAACTCACAGTCTGAGGATAGGACAGTGGGCGCAACCTGTCATAGTCCTCTTGCCCGGCGGTATCCCACAGTCCCAGGTTGATAGGCTTGCCGTCTACCATCACGTTTGCCGAGTAGTTGTCAAACACGGTAGGAATGTACTCGCCGGGAAAGGCGTTGGTCGTGTAGCTGATCAGCAGGCATGTTTTACCCACAGCGCTGGAGGGAACGGTGAAAGGCAATACAGGGTTGGACAAGTCCACAAGCCATATTGTCCAGGGCATTAGTAAAAGTGCTAAGTGTCAATTGCGGGCAAGCGAGATTTTTCCATTTTGAGATTTACATATACATGTCCCTTTTAACAATCATGCCATCAAGCAATGGTCAACCTAGGCAATAACGAGAATCCATTGCTGGAAGTGAAAATGCTTGTAAAAGTGGCATTTTAATTTTGGCAAGGGAAATAGTGGTTCAGGCAAGTGAGTTTTTATGTGCTTGTCCGAGAGGACAGGTGAGTTTTAGAAACCTTGTCCATCCCTGTAATAAGTATATACTAATCACATATAATAAACATACTGTACATTGAGCAGTATTACGATGTATTTTGGAGGCGATTGTGGCACCCTTGCTAAGTCACTGTTCATTTTTTTTCCGATTGGGTGTCCGTGAAGGCTCCAATAGCAAAAATCTTGTAGCAAAAGCAAGGTCTTGTGTTCATGTTTTTTCTAGTGCTTTACAAAAAGTTTGCAACAAAGCGCCTACCTGCGCCAGAAGAACTCTACTCTACTCTTAATCTAAATTAATCAAGCCTAGACAATATGGACGCGCTTCCTCTTTTGTACCGGGCCTTTTTTTTTAATCCAGGAAAATATTGAAGTAACAAACGACTCTGTTATAGTATTAACTTACCCGTCGCCGACAACAACACATTTCATGGCCTGCATTGTCCTTGTTTCGGGGGAAACTGTGCGTTCGTCAACAGGAAGAAAAGTCCAAATGCCAGGCAGAACCAGAAAAACCCTATTCACCAGTTTCACAATTACCATAATCCTTTGCCATAGGGTTTTGGAAACGGAGGATATATAAGTTGCTTTCACTAGTCTCATCGTACGAAATAAAGGTGGAACAAACTTAACACATAAGAAATGCGTTGTTCGTGAAATATACTACCACTGTTATTAGTACTGAGAATTTTTCGTTATCAAAATCAAGTAGCTAACACGTCGCCACTGTGGTAGTTAGTTGGTTTCGCCCGATGACCCCACGGGTCACGCATTGTGTTCCGTCTGCAGCCTTTGTTTTGGGAAGTTTCAAAACGGTGAATAACCAGTTTTGCTAGTTTGATGACAATTGTCTATTCCACAGTGGACACAATAAGACAAGTAGCCTGGGGTGTTGTTGGTTCAAATTTCAATGTTTCTTTCAAACCTTCTTGTAATAGAGATTATCATAACTAATCTAAACCCACTGAAAAAGGATAGAGAAAAACGCCAACAACCAAGGGAGGCAGACAGAAAGGGGTAAAATATACTGGAACAACAACAAAAACTGTAGTACAATAGGGTTAAACGTAAGAGGTACTTAACAACAGCCTCCTAAGGTAAGTAGAGCAACTGCAATTTGAATAAAGTCTATAGCTTCATACAACATTTTGCGTAAGGCTAGTAAAAAATTTAAATGGTATCGCTACGTTAACCGATGCAATACAAGTTGATATAAAATACAGGTCAAACGGTGTTGTAAGACACTACCACTAATTAACCAGTGGAATACAAGCTTATCTGCGTAACAAAAAGTGGTAACTCTGCTTATCTTACGGCTTCTGGGAGCAAACCATGATTAATATTCATAACGGTATGCTCTATGTTACATGGATTGAGTGCCAGAGGAGTGGTAGATGTGCTAATCTACACTATTTAAGAAAGATGTCTGCAACGCGTGCACAATACAAAAGAAAAATACTTGCTCAAGCAAAGTTTTCACCTTTGATGTAAAAACGGCAATACATAGAAATTAGTAAGGTTCAAAACGTTTTAAAACAACTAAATATCTCAGTCAGCAATTGCCTTACACGTAAGGTAACAAACACAGATGAGGATCATTTTACGATTGTAACTGGTTTAACCCTTTTCATCAAGACCTTTTTAGCCGTCCATTGTGGTTTGTCTAAGAGATAAAAATGCCGAACCTAAACAGAGTACATTCAGACGGAAATAAATTAAATGGACAGACTATAATTTCATACTACCAGGCATGATATCAATACATATCAGAAGTACATCAAACGAAGTTAGATGCTTCAGGGTACTTTGGACAAACTGTTGTTTGTTTGCAAACATCTATAAAGTTTGAGCTCCAAGCTGATCTTTGGTGGCAGGCAGACAGTATCCATGTACACAAACAATCATCATTGACCAAGCAAGCTCAAATTTGCCACTAAGGGTCTGCATGGAGATTACATTATTCCTTAAACATACGTGGAGTAATTCTGTCCTAAAGAAAGGACTTTCATGCCCAAAGGAACTAAATGATACAGGCAATCTTAACATGCAGAATTACTTTTAAACTTCAGACGGCTTCTCTCATTAACCCCACACGTCCCTCGTCCAGCCTGCAGGTTCTTGCGTTCCGAACGCCGAAGTAGAGGCTCCGCCGACGGTGCAGTGCACCATTAAAACCCATGTGTTTACATTATTATTATTATTATGTGTCACCTGTGTGTCTTGTTAATTGTAGAAACTTGATGTTGCAAAGGCTCACTGACCACACTTATAGCACACTTGTGGGTTCTCATATGCTTAACAAGTTCAGACTTTTGAATTGTCAGGCATCTCCATACCCACACATGTTGGGATTCTCGCATGTTTTGCTTCCACATGCTTGAGCAAATTACCTTTCTGCAAAATAGTCGCACTATTCATGAATTCTATGTGAGACATTTATTGTAGCCCAGTATGGAAGACAACGGAATTATATAGTTTCCTCATTAATTATGAAAATTAAACCCTCATTTGCATAACATGCATATCATTTGGTACATTTTTGACTAAGCTACGTGCATACCTAAAATAGTGGAAATCCGCCGTTCATTGCTTCGGTTATCCTCTTGGGAATCATGTTTTGCCAAAAATGTCCCTGCAGTTGGTAGGATCATATTTTAAGTCCACACGTTAAACTTCACATGGCTTTTCTCTGCTACAAGTGCCTCGCAATAATCATCAGAAGAAGGGAAGCGTCGTTGATTTCCGGAAGGGCCGGACAGAGTCCATCTGTCACTTATTAGTTTATTTCCTGTATCCAGACTGTCGTAACTGTCGTGCTGTCGTGTAACTGTTGTGCTGCCGTGTAACTGTCGTGCTGCCCTGTAATTGTCGTGTTACCGTGTAACTGTCGTGCTACCGTGTAACTGTCGTGCTGTCGTGTAACTGTTGTGCTGCCGTGTAACTGTCGTGCTGCCCTGTAACTGTCGTGCTGCCCTATAACTGTCGTGCTACCGTGTAACTGTTGTGCTGCCGTGTAACTGTCGTGCTGCCCTGTAACTGTCGTGCTGCCCTGTAACTGTCGTGCTACCGTGCAACTGTTGTGCTGCCGTGTAACTGTCGTGCTGCCGTGTAACTGTCGTGCTGCCCTGTAACTGTCGTGCTTCCGTGTAACTATCGTGCTGCCGTGTAACTGTCGTGCTACCGTGTAACTGTCGTGCTACCGTGTAACTGTCGTGCTGTCGTGTAACTGTCGTGCTGCCGTGTAACTGTAGTGCTGTCGTGTAACTGTCGTGCTGTCGTGTAACTGTCGTGCTGTCGTGTAACTGTCGTGCTGTCAGGTAACTGTCATGCTGTCAGGTAACTGTCGTGCTGTCAGGTAACGGTCGTGCTGTCAGGTAACTGTCATGCTGTCAGGTAACTGTCGTGCTGTCAGGTAACGGTCGTGCTGGCTGCAATTGTTGTGTTACGTCATTTTCCCCGTACGAGTTTGCATGTGTCCAGATAGGTTAGACTTTCGAGCTGTCCTGAGCCCGCACCTCCCACACTGTGTATTCCTGATTTATGGATGTCCAAAGTGGATATCTGTGTTGCAGAATAGTCGCACTGGTCACACTAGTAGGGTTTTTCTCCTGTATGTGTTCGCATATGTCTGGATAACTTAGACTTTTAAACAGTCCTATATCCACACTCTCCACACATGTAGGGTTTCACACCACTGTGTATTGCTGATTTATGGATGTCCAATGTGCATTTCTGTGCTGAAGAATACTCGCACTGGTCACACTTGTAGGGTTTTTCTCCGGTGTGGGTTCGCATATGTCTGGATAACTTACACTTTTGAACAGTCTTGTACCCGCACTCTTCACACATGTAGGATTTCTCCCCACTGTGTATTGCTAATCTATGGATGTCCAAAGAGCATTTCTGCCCTGCAGAATACTCACACTGGTCACACTTGTAGGGTTTTTCTCCGGTATGAGTTCTCATATGTCTGGATAAGGTAGATTTTTTAACTGCCCTGTACCCACACTCACCACACATGTAGAGTTTCTCACCAGTGTGTTTTGCTGCTATATGTTCGTCAAGGTTGGGTTTCTTTGCTGCAGAATAGTTACAATGCTCACATTTGTAAGGTCTTTTTCCTGTATGATTTTTCATATGTTGATACACACTTGGCCTGTGGGCGGTTCTGAAACCACACTCCCTACACATGTAGGGTTTCTCACCGTGTTTTTTTACCAGATGTGTAAACAAATCCTTTTTATGCATTGTAGAATAGTCACACTGGTCACAACGATAAGGTTTTTTTCCGATACGGGCTCCAATGCGTTCAGACAAAACAGTCTCCGCACACACCAAGTGTTTTTCATCAGCGTTAATCGATTTGACTTGTTCTGCTTCTATCTGGTCTTCTGCATGTCTTACTTTTCTGTGGCAGTCAACCTGGGAAACCCCTGTGAGAGGCCCACCATGGAAGTTGTTATCTACTTCGGTGTGATACCTTTGTCTTGTCGTTTCCATTATGAACCTGAGAGAAAATGAATGATTAAAAAAAAGTCATCGAATATTTATACAGAAGAAAGTACACTGGTATATATTGTTCTGATTTGATCAGGATATAAAAGTTCGATGTACTACAACTTATACAACAGCAATTCTGGCATGTTGCACAATAAGAAAAAACAATAGAATTATTAAATTATGACCAGGTAAATTAGGCAGGTCCAAGCTAGGCTAGTAGGAGAATGCAAAGTTGGTTACTCAAATCCTTTGGTCTCTTTTAAAATTTTTATGAATATCGGAACATACGGTTTGGTGTTGTTTGTATCTGATAGAAATGAGGATCCCCTAAGCAGTAAATGGACTAGGACATTAACTACGGTCGTCTTTTTTGATTCGTACGCGGATTTTGCACAGGTCAGACGTGTGTTCCTACGCTCCCGTCTTTGAGTCGATTTTGCTGTGATTTTTCCAAAATTTTTGCTACTTATTCCTAAATACGCCCTGCAACTTGCTTCACCTCCGTCTTCTCATTTTTCATACAATTAATTCTCTGTTTATTCTCATTTCTTGTCCCCGTGTGGTCATACCGGCGAGTCGAGCCCATACAGCGGCGGTAGTCCCGAGGCGGAGCCCCGTCCAAGTCACCAACACAACGCCGAGGAAGGAAGGTAGGAAGGAAGGAAGGACGTAACAACGATCGAGACCTGACTCCTGACTCCACGGTATCCTGATCGCAAAAGTACCGAAGTCACGGGTTCCTCTCTCAGCACTCGGTGTCTAGTGCGGAAGGGGCCTTCCGCACTAGAAGTCTAGTGCCGAAGTTACGTCCGCACTAGGTGTCCAGTGGTGAGTCGACTTCAGCACTGAAAACCCCGATTCACCACTAGAAACCGAGTGCTGAGACTACCTTCCGCACTAGAAAACGAGTGACGACAAATATTCCGCACTAGAAAACGAGTGACGACAAACATTCCGCACAGGAAAACCAGTGACGACAAATATTCCGCACTTGAAACTGATTGCTGAAAGCCAGCCTCCGTTACGTTATTTACAGTTCCGGGCAGTTAAAGGTGGTACACATATATAAAAGAAGTGTAACAAAACGTTCACCTTGAGCCTGAGAAAGCTGCGTATGGGAGGAAATATCCGTGTCGGGTTTTCAAAGAACAGTACATATCAATTATCTTTCTTATTTAGACATTAATTTTTTTCGTGACCAAAGTAGAACTGTCTAAACTGTCTGTATCCGCCACGCAATGATGCATGCGAACGATTGATTGAAAGTAGTCTGCAACTCAAACACGACAAATGGAGCTGCAACGTTAATGTATTTTGGCATTTTATCTTCGTGAAATTTAGAAAAAGGGAACGAAGCTGACACACTGTTGACATGAGGTCATCATAAGTACATAACACTTATAATATACATGTAGGATGTAGCGTATGATACACACATGCTGTTTGAGTTCCGACAGAGACAAGACTAGGCCAAAATTGATTTAAAATACTGAGTAAGTGACCGTCCGAAGGTGAGTAGGCGCTGCTGCATGTCAAGTATGTTTTTGAGTAACGATTTGGACGCGAGCACTGGAAACCCAGTGCTGACGGTCTTAAAATGATAGTAGCACTCGGCTTCTAGTGCCGAAGTGGTCTTAGCACTCGGCCTCTAGTGCCGAAAAGTCACCGAGCACTAGAAATCCCAGTGCGGAACCCGTGACTTAGGTAGATCGGCACTGGCGGTTATCCAGTGCTCAATGACCTCCGCACTGGGTAACCAGTGCTGAACCACCCTTCAGCACTAGAAACCGAGTGCTGAGCGGAGATCAGCACTAGAAACCGAGTGCTGAGCGGAGATCAGCACTAGAAACCGAGTGCTGGGCGGAGTTCGGCACTGGAAAACGAGTGCCGAGACAAGGTGTAGCTCTGGAATTCCAGTGCTGACGGGTCTCAGCACTCGAACAAAGCCGTTCCGCACTGGAATTCCTGTGCGGAAGTTTCTTCCGCACTGGGCCCCGAGTGCCGACGCCATTTTCTCCACGTATTCCGCACTGGGCGCCCTGTGCGGAACCCGTGACTTCGGTATACTTGCATCCTGATCAGCGTTTCCAGCGTTTTCTGAGCAGTGTTTCCTGTGGACCGGCGAGGAATTACGAACCCCAAACTCGGTGCAGACAACTAACGCCGGCGTCACTGGGGCCGAGAACAATAGAGACAGGTCATACGTTCTCCTGACTGTATTTTCATCTGTATTTACATCGTACTTTATTGCTGAAACAACGACCGAAGCCTGACAAACACGGCATACCGGTCAGATTGAGAGAAAAGATCAATCAATAAAGCAACTTATCCCCAAGTAACTTTGAAGAAGAAACCAACATGGCGACAGGAATGGCGTCTGTTGACAACGCTTGGTGTCGGGTCAGGAACGACCAAACGTTACCGCCCGTGAGACCAGAGTCACAGCGTCGCTCTGTTATGCCAGTGTTCCTGAAGAACAGAGAAATTGTGGGAGAGGAAGATCGGGCCTTCACGACAAGGGAAATATGTGGTGCGTTGGAAAAGGTCGCCGGTTATAACTCCGTAGATGGTGCACAAAGGATCAGGGGCCTATGGCGGATCTACCCCCTGACGGAGAGCGCCCGTGTAACCATCCTGCTGCACGGAGTCACCCTGCGTAACCGACACTTTCAACCCTACAGCGAGAATCCTTTTGTCGTCAAAGGAACAGCGGACATACCTACCACCAGAGTTTACGTAAGTGAGATCCCCTTGTCCTTCAGTAACAACGAGATCAAGGAGTGCTTCGTAAACCTTGGCTGTAAGTTCCATAGCAACATCATCGATGAGAGAGATCGTGATGAAAACAAACGGCTGACTAGGTGGAAGACGGGTAGAAGGTTCTTCCACATAGAAATCCGCAACCAGCCGCTACCACCCGTCCTTGCTATGGGACCGTTCAGAGCTAAGGTGTATCATAAAGAACAGAGAGATGCCGAAAGGAGACAGTCGACGATCTGTAAGAACTGCAAAGAGAATGGACACACGATGTCTAACTGCCCTGAGCCACAGAGGTGTTTCGACTGTGGTCTGCACGATCACAAGAGAGGTGATCCCGCCTGCCTCCACATAGTGAGTGACACCGAAGCTCAGCAAGAACCTGCTCCCACAGTTGACACTGAAACCACACTGTCACCCTCTCCGGAACTGGTAATCGACCAGTTCTTCACAAAGTATGTCTCAAGAGAGAACATGTCCAGCCCTACGGAAGAGGACGACACGGTGTCAACAAACACTTCCGCAAACGTTGCCGTGGCAACAGAGTCTGATCCCAGCTGGGGTGAGGAATGCGGAAGTGCCGCCTCGGAACAGTCCAAACAAACCCGGGGCCCGCTTGATCGCTTTCTGCGTAAAGCGAGAGCCAGTGCGACAGAGAACTCAAGAAAGACATCGCAGAAGAAGAAGAAGCAACCTGCTAGCCAGAAGCGACCTCGAGACAGCCCGCCAGCCGTGGCGTCCGAACCCTCACGGAAGCAGCTGAGGAACGCCCCACCCCCACCTGAACATGGCTCCGGCGGCGCGACCTAGGCATTCCGGAAATTCCACGAACTGACCCTAATGTTGACAAACTCGCTCGGTTACCGGACTTATGGCTATGGACTTTATGAACGGCCGTGACGACGTTAGGCCAAAGTGCACTGCACATAAACAACAACAAAAGGTACAGAATTCTGATATTAGTTCCAACGATATGTCTTTACTATCACTAAATGTCCGCGGACTGCTTGAAAAAAACAAAAGAAGGTCATTATTATCATATGTAAAAAACCAAAAGGCTGACATAGTTTTCCTTCAAGAAACGCATTTCACTGCAGAGACAAGAGATGTTTTATCTAGAGAATGGCAAGGCCCTTGTTTTCAAGCCTTCGGATCTAATTGTAGCAGGGGGGTAGCAATATTGATTAAGCCTTCAGCCAATTTTATGTTAGTAGACTGTAAGTACCTAGACAATAATGGAAGAACCCTTCTACTGAAATGCACCATTGATGATACAGAGTTTTGCTTAGTTAACATTTATGCCCCAAATAGAGTTAAAGAAAGAAATACCTTTATTATGAAACTGTCAGATTGGTTAAGTAGTTTAGACCCTACTAACCTAATTTGTGGTGGAGATATAAATTGTGTATTGAATCCTGAATTTGATAAAAAGGGAGGTAGACTAGATACTGCAGGAAGGTCTGCTAAAGTTGTGAAAAAGCTATGTTCTAGACTAGAAATATGTGATGCCTATAGGTTAGTTAACCCCACCACCCGACAGTTTACTTGGCGTAATCTTACAAAAAATGTAGCCTGTAGACTAGACTTTTGGCTAATTCACAAGACCCTTGTAGGAAAAATTGGCAAATGTGATATAAGACCTGCAATACTTACTGACCACCAGGCTATATTTCTAAAACTCAAATTCCATAACTGTGCCAGAGGCCCTGGAACTTTTAAACTAAATGTAGATTTATTAAGAGACAAAGAATACTTTGAGAAAATCTGTAACTTAATTCAACAAGAGAGTAATAAGACCACTACATCAAATAGAGATAAACTAGATTTATGTATGATTAAAGTAACTGAGTTTTCAAAACAATATGGAGCCAAGAAAGCCAGAGAAAGCAGAGAACAGATAGAGAGGTTAGAGAAAAAACTGTCTTCCCTTCAAAGTGAAATAGATAGTAATCCCACTAATGACCATATACTAGTACTTAGCTACAAGCAAGCACAATCTAGATTAGAAGACCTTTATATGAAAAAATCACATGGAGCATATGTAAGAGCTAGAGCCAAATGGAGAGAAGAGGGAGAAAAACCTACTAAGTACTTCTTAAACTTGGAAAAGAAAAGAGGAAGTGACAAGGATATTAACTTGTTATCCATTGATGGGAGAGAGATTAGTAGAGACTCAGATATTCTTAGTGAATGTAAGGAATACTATGAACAACTATACCAGGAAGACAATATAAGTGATATAGACATAGATCAGTACTTAGAAAGTGTACAGTTAGAAAATATCTTGAGCCAAACTGACAGAGAATTCTTAGATAAACCAATTACTAAAGATGAATGTAAGGATGCCCTTTTCTCTATGAAAGAAAACAAAAGCCCTGGCCTTAATGGCATTCCCTCAGAATTTTTTAAGATGTTTTGGCCCTATATAGGAGACCTAGTTTATAATTCTATTCAGGAAACATTGATAGAAGGTAAAATGTCTGTTTTGCAAAGACGTGCAATGCTAAGGTTAATACACAAAAAAAATGAACGCCACAACCTAGACAATTGGAGACCAATTAGCCTTCTCAACACTGAATATAAAATATTTGCCTTTGTTCTTGCCAACAGACTTAAGAAAGTTTTACACAAGTTGATTAATAATGACCAAACAGCTTATATCAAGGGTAGATTCATTGGACAAAATGTAAGACTAATTAATGATGTTATTGAATATGCTAAAACCCAAAATATCCCTGGAGCAGTAATATTCCTGGATTTTACTAAAGCTTTTGACACTTTGAATAGAAAATTTATGTGGAAGGTTCTAGAAAAATTTAACTTTGGCCCCTCGTTTATCAGTGCAATAAAATGCATGTATAATGACATTAGTAGCACCATCAGTAATAGAGGATGGTTATCTGACTTCTTTCCCTTAAAGAAAGGCATACGCCAAGGCTGTCCCATATCTGCTCTTTTATTCATCCTCACAGTAGAGATTATGGCTGTAAAGATCAGACAGGCACAAGACGTGGAAGGAATTAAAGTTAAAACCCATTCTAATGAAACTGTTGACATTAAAATCTCACAGGTAGCTGATGATACCACCTTGTTTGTATCTGACCTTACATCAATGGAAAATGCCTTCAAACTTATTCAAGATTTCTGTAGTGTTTCAAGCCTAAATCTAAATGTTAAAAAATGTGAAGGTTTATGGATTGGATCCTATGTTGACAGACAAGACACCCCCTTGGGTATATCTTGGCCAAAGACACCTATAAAATCCCTAGGTATATACTTCTGTAACTCATCCCTACACCATGAATGTGAACTGCTAAACTGGGAGAAAAAGATAGAAAGACTGAAAACCACACTTCAAATCTGGAAAGGTAGAAACCTAACTCTATATGGAAAAGTTACTGTCTTAAAATCCCTTGCCCTTTCACAAATAATCTATAACATGTCTATGATTCTTACCCCACCTTGGGTGATAAACATTGTAAAGAAAGAAATATTTACTTTCCTGTGGAATGGTAAAAAAGATAAGATTAAAAGAGATGTTGTTAGCCAACCTATTGAGCAGGGAGGATTAGGCCTGACAAACTTAGATCTCCAAAGACAAGCCCTACTTGCATCCTGGATACCAATATTAGTGACAAATGACAACGCAAGATGGAAAGTTATTGCGTTAACATTTATAAACTCCCTTGGTCAAGACAATTTGCTATTGCATATGAACTTTACTTCTGATAAAGATGGTCCTGACATGAGTAAATTCCCCACATTTTATAAACAGGTAATATCATCCTTCCACTCTGCTGGTGGAGGAGGTAAGAACAAACCCTCTAGTGTAAGTGAAATAATGGGTGAAACTATATGGTGCAAAAAATATATAAGGTCACAAGGTAAAACAATTTTCTTCCCAACCTGGATAAAAAATGACATAATATTCGTAAAAGACATTTTCCCCTTAGACAGGTTCATGTCTCTAGATCACTACCCTCAGCTTAACCTAAACACAAGACCTAATGGTATTATTGAATATATAACTCTGTTTCAAGCTATACCTCTTACATGGAAGAATGCAATAAGAAACCATAGAGGCCCAATTCCTTATCAAAGATTAGAGCTTAACACCCTTACCCCATGTATATTTGATGGTAAAACAACAAAACAAATCAAAAGCAAAAACACCTGCAAATTGTTTTATAATGCATTAGTGCAGGCACAGGCCAAGGAACCAACATGCTGTAAAAAATGGCAATCCATATTTCCTACTGAAACCCTGGCTTGGGAAAATATCTGGAGATGGTTAAGCACACAGACCTGTATAGACACTAAGTTAGCAGAGTTAAACTACAAACTATTACACCGAATATTACCATGTGCACACAATCTGCACAAATGGGGTATCAAAGATGAAACGGGACACATATATGATGCAACATGTACACTATGTAGCAGTGGAAGCATAGAAGATTATGAGCATATGTTCTTTAAATGTGAAAGACTGTGTAATTTCTGGGAATTAGTTAACACATTTGTACCCTTGCCCAACATAAAAATTACTTTGCAGGAGATTTTATTTGGAAAAATTGATCATTTGATAACTGCTAAAGACCAGAAAAATAGAACCTTTACTGTTACTGTGGCTAAATGGACAATCTTTAAAACTTGGATCTGGCTTAGAAAAGACCCACACCTGTGCATTACTAGCCTCTTTAATGTCTTTGAAAAGGACTTCGAAGAACGGATATTCCATGATAGACTGACAGCCAATGTAGATTGATTGTACAAATTTTCTATTGATAGTTTGGCATGAACTGCACCTACTGTTAGACTTCTCCATTTTTGATCATAGTGTAATATCAGACTGTACATATTCCTTAAGGTTCCCCAGATGTACTACATGTATCTGTCTCTTCTAACTGTTCCACTACCCATGTACTGCATGTAATTCGTCCAGACACACCAGTATATGTTATCCCTCCATGTGCAATGGTACTCAACTGTACAAAATCTTGTCTTAGTTGTTGACAAATGTACTGTTGTTGTTGTTGTTTTTAAAAAAAAAAAAAAAAAAACTACGGTCGTGTGAAACACCCGATTCGAGTCCGGACAGTATTGGTTGGGAGACCACCAAGGAAGGCTGGATGCTGTAGCCCGAAGAATCCAAGAATTCGTCTTTCGTAATTGTACGGAATCCCCAAATCCCGTGGGATGTGCAAAAAGGTGACTCTCTACTGTATTACTAAATAAGTAAATGTATTACTATCATTAACGGACGGATTTTACCAACATTTAATTGTTGCTTTAAAAGATTACATCCGAATGTTCCTTACACATCATTTAATACCCATTATATATGACTTACGGAGGTGATTACGGAGTCAGTTTCGTTTAGGCCCCCCTCCCACTTCATGTAATACCATATTCATATCTGGAATAAAACGATAAATTATCAACTTACTATACTTTTCCCTCCACAGAATGGAACGGACATTCGTAAGCTTGATAAGAAAACACTTGGGTGTTCACAGTTATATGCCTTCCCTGTTTACTACAGCGATTTTTCTCCTCACGTTAACTGGGACCCGAGCTGCTTTCCTTCTCGGTCTTATCGGGGTCAGTGGTAAAGGTGACCTAGTTTAAAGGTGAATATATGGTCCTGATGGTACAGATCATGTCCTTGCATTTTGCCGCCAGGTTAAGGTTTGACAGGGTCTGGTCGTTTGTACAGGTTAGCACACAAGTCATATCATCATTGTTCTTTGATATCGATTAGGGGGATTTGTAAAATTTATAATCACGTTATGAATAAAGACACGAAAATTTGCGATTTACTCAGACCCTGATTCATTCTATCTAAGGAAATAACTGTCATCTAAAATAGAGAACTCGTACCTCTATGAAAAGTAGTCAGCATTTGTAGAAATGATTGAAATGATAGTTTTATCTTATCTATAATCATTATTCTTTACCGTTAGTGATGAAAAGCTTGGATATGATTTAGACCTGTCAGCGATGTGACGTTGACATATTATGACAGGGATAATTTCGGCGCATGGTCGGGCAGATTGCAAGAACGAATGTTATGACTTACAATATGTGTGTATTTCTAGATGTTCAGTTAGATTACAACTACCTTACAGTACAAGAAGAAATCCCTAACATCATTAAGTGTTGCAATGTTATGGAAAAATCTTTTCCACCTAAACTAAAAAAAAGAACAACAGGCTAATTAGAACGGTTGTTTTATATCTGTGGCTGATTGAAACATCCCTACTGGTGATATGTTTGACCCTGGATAAGTAAATAAAAATTAAATTAAATATACAGTTCCTAAAAACATCCCGGCCGGGTGACGGTTTGAAAGTGTTACACTAGCACATAATGGTAACAACTGTTCTGTAAAATCATGAAGCACAGAGTTTCTCTTCATTCTACTTGAATGCTGCTGTTATATGGAGTCAATGGACACATTACGCTGTAACGTGTACAGTGTACAGTATACGGTCAAACTGGGGAACTTCGCATTATTGCACATGTCAGATACTTGCACGAAATACGCTGTAAATGTTGTGTGCAATTAAACGGATGCAATTAAATCTACTGTAACTTCCTTGCTGTGGCACTGCTTCGAGTTTTAAAATAATGATAATATTTTGCGCGAATTATCCTGCCATTATTATCTTTCCTACCAGATTTCACCTCTTGCCTAAAATGTGCAACTTTTTGTTTTGTTTGCTACGCTCAAAACCACGTGTAAAGTGCTATGCGTCAATCGCTGGTTTGACCCAAAGTGAAGCGCGCATCAGGTTTGTGACCTCTCACCTTTGCCCCGAACGTGAGCAGACGTCCGCCATTTTATTTTACGTCTTTGTCTCCGGTATATCTCCGAAGAATTGTCGACATTTAACGTAGTCACCACGAGTCTTGGAGACCACGAACCAACATAGCTCTACGGGTAAGACATGTGTTTGTCGTTAATGCTTCCAGCTTGTTGCTAATTCAGCGGTAAAATGGAATTAGTAATATGTTTGTGATTGGTGTTTTGATGGGGAGGGGGGCAGTAGTACTGTAATGTGTGGGATGTATACGGGACCACATTACACGTGGATATCTATCACATAAGACTTTCTACCAGTCTTCAAAACTTTGGTCCTAGTACTTAATAGACCCGGGGACGGGGTTTTGCTACTTGTATCCCAGGAAGAATTAATTGCTAAGGAAGGGTGAAGCCATGTATAAAAAAAAATTTCTTCCTTTTCCTTGGTCTAACCAAAGCTCCTTGGTCTAACACGAAAAATGAGTACTAGTAGATCCTAACGCACGTATTCTGTGTATAACAAAATGGCTAGAGTACCATAGAATGTGGCAAGAGAAGTCTTGTGGGAGGCATATTGCATTCTTTTGCAAATTCCTTTATAATAGATATATGCTGTTCCAGGTAGCGGCGTCCCTCCCGTGCATCCAGACAGAAGCTAGCATCAGATACGGCGCCGCTGTCATTTACAGGTATATGGTTTCACAAGGTACCAGTGTGATAAGTGCGACTATTCTGCAGCCCAGAAATCTGCTTTGTTCAGACATCTAGCAAAACACAAGGATGATCGTTACGTGTGTGTCGAGTGTGGGTACAGGACACCTTATAGGCCAATGTTATCTCGACACATGCGAACCCATACAGGAGAAAGACCCTACAAGTGTGACCAGTGTGACTATTCTGCAGCACGGAAAACTGATTTGAAGAAGCATCTGGCAAAACACACTGGAGAGAAACCCTTCATGTGTGGGGAGTGCGGGTACAGGACATGTAATAGGTCTAACTTATCCGTACATATGAGAAAGCATTCAGGGGAAAAACATTTTAAGTGTGACAAGTGTGACTATTCTGCTGCACAGAAATCCTGTTTGGACAAACATGTACTGAAACACACTGGTGAGACGCGCTTTATGTGTGACGAGTGTGGGTACAAAACAGCTTATAAAATAACCTTATTGCGACACACGAGAACCCATACAGGGGAGAAACCCTACAAGTGTGACCAGTGCGACTATTCTGCAGTACAGAAATACGACTTGGACAAACATCTAGCAACACACACTGATGAGAAACCCTACACGTGTGTAGAGTGCGGGTACAGAACAGCTAAGATGTCTAACTTATTCAAACATATGAGAACGCATTCAGGGGAAAAACCCTACAAGTGTGACCAGTGCGACTATTCTGCTGCGCAGAAATGTTCTTTGGACCGACATCTAATGACGCACACTGGTGAAAAACCCTACATGTGTGGAGAGTGTGGGCATAGGACAGCTGAAAAGTGTAACTTATCCCGACATATGAAAACACATACAAGAGAAAAACCCTATAAATGTGACCAGTGCGACTTTTCCGCAGCAGAGAAGTCCACTTTGGACAGACATCTAACAAAGCACACCGGTGAGAAACTCTACATGTGTGAAAAGTGTGGATTCAGGACATCTCGAAAGTTTTCCTTATCTGTACATATGAAGACTCATACAGGAGAAAAACCCTACAAGTGCTTGTGACTTTTTGCTGCACATCAATCAGCTCCACGGTCCAATTTATCCTGACAGATAAACACCCATACAGGGGAAAAAAAACATTTGTAATTCACCCGTAGAAACATTTGACAAGACATACCATGGAACCTACATTGTGTCTGTGTGGCAAAATGCACAGCATACGAAATGTACGCCTTAAAACGTGAATGGGCTCGTTCTCATTGAAATGTAAAAAAATGCTGTCGCCTGCATTTTCGACTTGATATGGAGCAAATTATAGACAACATCGTCATCACTAGTCCTATAATTTTCCACAACCCATGTAATACTTTACAAAAGATGTACCACAACATTCATATTGGTTGATGGCTTGGAAGGTTTCACCCGCTAAAACTGGCTGTCGCCTGAGAAGACACGAAGAATTCAAATAGTAGTCAAAAATGTAATAATTCAGTTCCCAGAATGATTGTTCGGCAGGTTAAACCAGCTACCCAGGTCATCTGACCGACCACGTCAGATCGCTCCCATCACCGATCTTGGAGGCTGTGTGAGGTTTGTTTATGCCTGTCGCTAAATTCGGTAGCAAACGTTGCCACCACGAGTGCGATGGTTGATACGGTTATATCATCCATGTATACGTATAAGACTAGAAATGGCCGTTTTTGTGACGCATGACAGATTTTCTGGCTTTCTATAGAAACAAAAAAGGGTCAATGACTGCCATTTGTAGCCCAACTTGTTTAACGAAATGTTGTACAGAAATGACTGAAACAAACGTTACCATTGTGCTATGCTTTCTACGCTTTCTATTTGACCTTGTGTAAAAAAGATACCCACTTTTTAAATGTCTCTAGGGATGTCCACTTATATTTAAATGATAAAGCAAAAAATGTTAATCATTTTGAAGAAAAAATGGCAAAGTTTACTGTTGTGACACCCCGTAATACATAACCAAAGGGTAAGAAAATATTTGCAAAAGTTGCATTTTTTGGCAATCGTTAAAAGTGGAATTTTCCTAAACAAATTTCAGTGAAAAATAAGCCGATTTATTTGCCATTATTTACATTTCAATGAGAACAAGTGAAATGGTCTTGTAGAACTAATAGCCTCCTAGGATTAAAATGTTATCTGTAGTCTTAGCCTTGACCTGGGTCCGATAACTACTCTTTAAAAAAGAAATTCATAATCATATTAGAGGTAGACATTTTCAGGTAGACTGTCGATCATTATAGCATATCTTTTAAGAGGTTGGCTTGAACTTATGCCTTAGTAAAATAACCACTATAGTTGTAGATTCTGTACAACTATATTTATATGTATAGCACTATACCTAATATTTCACGCCCTGATATTCTGAGTGCTTATTCTGTATTTTGTTAAGCTCATAGCAATACCTTTTACATGTCTGAGAATGTAATGGAGTTTGGTGAAGGTCATTTAAAATAAAGAAAATTAATGTAAGTTATACGAAGCCATTGATACTGTGTTGATTTACATAGTGTAACGATTCTGACTACATTGTTACATATGAGGTTTATTGTTAATGTACAATCGTTGCTTTGTTTTGGCTTTATTTTTCATCGAAGGGGATTAAAAATTCTAAATGTGAATTGAACAAAAAAACTCGTTTTTGTTGACTTGGCATGATTGGACATAGAAGTAAAAGCCTCACACAACCTTAGAAAAAGATGCTAAGGCCCTGCTGGTAACATACGTGTTATATCATTTGAGACCTCTTAGACGCAATAGTTTAACATATAAAGTCACGTCATACACGCCGTACGTTAGTCAATCATGTAGATCGTAGATATAAGTAGCCATGATGGGTCGCCATACTACGAAAAATAGAGCTGAAATGGATTTTGAACATGTATAAAGTTTCTCGTCGAACGATATTTATCGCCCCTATAACAGGCTTCGCTACGGTCGTTTTTTTTTTAAATTGGAGTGATGACATAACAAAAACCAAAAGCGTTCATCCGGTTATCAAGAAGAGATAAATCGCACGACGCAAAAAAAAATGTATTTAAAAAAGTACTACAGCGCGATGGCTGATTTTACCAACGATTTACTTGAGATCATTGACGCGGATAATATTATAGTAGGGTGCATTTACGAATCACGACAAGCGAATATGTTGGAGTTGGGGTATAGCGTACAAAAAAAGTAAAAATAAAAATAAAAAAAAGTTTCTTCTTAAATTTGACGGAATGTTTTAAATGGGACCATGCTGGGTCAAGCGGATCTGGAGTATCTTGTTCAGTCGTAATTTTAGTGTTTTTAGCCTAACCTTTAATAGCAATATAGGCAACATTTAAATTTTGGCGACGACTCGGTGACAAGCCTAACAGTATAGAGTGCGTCAGTTTGGCGAGAAATTCGATAGGTATTTCTGGAATTGTCCCGCGTGTATCCTTTGGAGGGGAATAACTCTATAAGGAATTGACGGACAATAATGATATTTGTGATGTAGATAGCTTTAGATGTCATCATCATCATCGCAGGCTGCTTGTCCGGACCAGGTCCACCCTCTCCTTCCAGACGTCTCTGTCCCCCGTAACGTTCTTTAAGTCCCGCAACCCCACATCACGAGCAAGCTGGTCTATACATGTTAGTCGATATATCTTACATAATATATGCTAATCATGCAAATCAGGGGCTAATTTGCATAATCAATGAGAACAGTTTATAAATTCACAATATTTCATAATAGGATACTCAACATATGGCATATGTTACTGAAAAAAAAAGTGTAGCCTAACTGTATCTGTCCGATTGGCAAATATTCCCAGAATTGCACAGCAATTCATCCGCGCGTGCGCAGTTGCATCATCTCTTTGAAGGAAAGTAACTTTGGAAAGGCTTGAAGGATTGTCGGGATTTTTAATATGTAGATAACTTTGAAGGCGCCTTCCATAATTAAGGACTATTAAAGCAAGCCAAGGGCTTATTTGCATAATAAATGAGGACATTTAATTAATCCACAGCATTTCATAAAGGCCACTCAAGCATATAACATATGGCACGTGTAACTGAAAAAAGAGAGAAATATCAATAGACATCAGTTATGCAAATCGTTATTTATTAACTTATTTGCATAATTAATAAGGAATCGATATAATAGCATAGTGTTAGATTACGATAATTTTATTCTTGTGACAATCATAGCCTTATCAGATCCAAGTTACGTAAATTAGGGTCTCATTTACATAATTTATGAAAAATGCTACAATAACTTTCTTTGCTAAGACTTTCATATTTCGAACGCATTGTTATTTTGGTAGAGATTATGATCAGCTGACATCTACTTTTCCAAATGAGGTTCTCCTTTAAAAGTAATGAGAAACATTTACAATAGGTCAGTCGTCACAAGAGACCACCATTTTTGTTGACAGCAATGCTTCACAAACAGTCATCTTGTTTTGGACTCACACGTATGTTTACATAACATACATAAAATTTGTTACAAAGAGCACCGAATTGAGAAGGACCAGATCCCTGGTGGAAAGCACTTTACGTGGTGTACTGAATTGGTGTGTGAATTTGTTACTATTGTCTGGTATATCTTACTCCATTGCCTAACCAGTGTATGATATAAAGAGGTATGCCCAATCGTTTTCTACGACTGTGTTTCTTTTAGGAAGATCCAAGCCACTGCTATATATCGCCCCAACCGAAGCCTCTGCTTCAGGAATATGAATATGAGTATTTGATAGGCTCAAAACCACGAGAGCAGAGCGCTATGCGGCGGACTGCGATTTGTCCCATTTGGCAAGTTTACATTAGGTTTGTGACCTCTAACCTTTGCTCCGTTGATGACCTCCGTCCGCCATTTTGTTTTATGTCGTCGACATTGCAATCATCTCCTCCAAACTGACGCGGTATTTAAAGAATTTCAGAGGACGCGGAGAGCGCTTTCCACCATAGACCTACAGGTAAGCAATGTGAGTGTCGTTAATGCTTCCTGGTTGGTGCTTGTTCATACTTTTTCGGAGGTAAATTAGAATTATAGAGGTATGTGTAGGGCTGACGTCAGAGTTGCGTTGCGCGGTAGAGGGCAAAAAATGGGAAGACGATTTGGGTGTGACTTAAAATCCTTGAAAATCCTTCTTTTCCTTGAAAATTTTTGCCCAATCTGGAGACTTTTTGAGTTAGAAGAGACAGGTAGGGTCTAAGCTTTCCTGTTTGGGTCAAAATTTGTTCAGTTCAACAGTTCAGCTGGTGTAAGGACAGGTTTTAGTTACAGGGTGCTACTGGTTGTATCAGGAGGGAAAATGGGTCAAAGGTGAGGTTTCTTTCATAGAGCGAGCTTTTCTCCGAGAATGAGCCAAACAACCCTCTGTTTTCTTTGAATGCTTATAAACTAGACCCAAGTGACTTTCTGGTGGAGAAGAATTTTAAAGATTGAACTATGGGTTAGTACTTTTTTGAAGCCTTCATTCAGTGTATTTCAACATGCTTGTCAATGGGCAGCCCTAACTTCGATGTCTGACCTGTACGATCGGTAGTTGGAGGGGGGGGGGGGGGGGGGCATGAAAACTAATGAGTGATGTACCGGCTGCCCAATATCGATTTGTACCTTCAGTTTACGGTTAGAAATCTTCTTCTTCGTCTTCTTCCGGTTACGTGTCAACTTCATTTTAAAAACTCTGACACGGTGGGGGGTAAGAGTAAGGGTACCCTTGGTGTACTTAAATCCTTAAAATCCACATAGAGAAAAATTATAGGGACACCACAAGAATAAGGTGAAAACCCTTACCTGTCACGTGTGTGATATCCACCTCCAATATTCTAACATATCACCAGCTCACCGCCTGTATATGGGCTTTCAGCAAAATAAAAATGTGTAAAGTGTATAATGTGACACTTTATCAGATAAAATAATTATTAGTTGTTTGACTATTCATACAGAACGATTCCAGCCTTGGATGTTTCGGTAGTAAACGGTGTGCTGTAGATCCTGGGAAGGAGATGAACAACACTGGAAATCCAGGGAAGGAGATGGACCGCGCCGAACACCCTGGGAAGGACAGTGACAGCAGGGTGACCATGACAACAACCATGGGCCTGCAACAGGAAACGTGTGATGTGAACTTTCTCCATCCTGACAACACATCAACCTCACAGGGAAGTACCCTAGGCTCATGCCTTGTACCTCGGTCCTTTACCCAAGTTCAGGGTGTTGAAAAGCGTGTGGTTAAACAGACAGGTGAGACGCGCTACATGTGTGATGTATGTGGATCCAGGACGGCTAGAAAATGTAACTTAGCCCTACATAAGAGAACCGATACGGAAGAAATCTCTTTCGAGTCTGACCAGGATGACTATTCTGAGGCTCAAAAATGCCGTTTGGACAATCAACGGACAGCAAAAACTAGTGTTGACAAACCCTACATGTGTGAGAAGTGTGGGTACCGAACATCATGCCAGGCCCACCTTTGCCGACATATAAGAACCCATACAGGAGAAAAACCCTACAAGTGTGACCAGTGCAACTATTCTGCAGCACAGAAATCCGCTTTGAACACCCATCTAAAAACGCACACTGGCGAGAAACCCTTCATGTGTGGAGAGTGTGGACACCGAACGATGACAAAGCTTTTGCTAGTCCAACACATGAGAACCCATACAGGTGAAAAACCTTACGGCTGTGATCTGTGCGACTATTCTGCAGGGGTGAAAGCTAGTTTAGAACGGCACATCATGGTAAAACACACGGGTGAGAAACCTTACAAGTGTAGCGAGTGTGAATTCAAGACGGCCGATAGCTCCCATTTTTACAAACATATGAAAAAACATTCTGGTGAGAAGGTATCCCCGCGTAAGAAATCACATAAGTGTGGTGAGTGCGACTATTCAACATCACAGAAATGCCGGTTGGACCAACACATCATAAGTAAACACTCCGGGGAGAAACTCTACAGGTGTGACAAGTGCGACTTGAGAACTGCCTCCAAGTCCCGTCTATCTCTACATATGAGAAAGCATGACAACCCCTACAAATGTCACCAGTGTGGCTTTTGTACTGCAAGGAAATACCAGTTTGACCGGCACATCCATACAAAACAGACGAAAGAAAAATCATACCTGTGCGAAGAGTGCGGATATAGGACAGCAAAAGGATCTTCCCTTATCTTACATAAAAGAACACATACTGGTGAGAAACCCTTCATGTGTGAGGAATGTGGGTACAGAGCGACCGACAGGTCCCACCTTTCTCGACACATCAGAAGGCATACAGGAGAAAAACCCTACAAATGTGATCAGTGTGGCTTTTCTGCATCACACAAATCTGCATTGGACCACCATCTAAGAACGCACACTGGTGAGAAGCCCTACATATGTGAAGAATGCGGACACAGAACGACTACAAAGCCCGCCTTATTGAGGCATATGAGAACACATACAGGTGAAAAACCTTATGACTGTGATCTGTGCGAGTATTCTGCTGCGGATAAAGCTTGTTTAGAACGGCACATCATGGTAAAGCACACCGGTGAGAAACCGTACATGTGTGGGGAGTGCGGATACAGGACGGCTGATAGCTCCCATTTTTACAAACATATTAAAAAACATTCTGGTGAGAAGCCATCCCCGCGTAAGAAACCACATAAGTGTGATGAGTGCGACTATTCAGCATCACAGAAATGCCGGTTGGACCAACACATCATAAGTAAACACTCCGGGGAGAAACCCTACAGGTGTGACAAGTGCGACTTCAGAACGGCCTCCAAGTCCCATCTATCCCTACATATAAAAAAAAACATTCTGCCTAAAAAAAACCTCATAGATGTGAGTTACTAGCAATAGACACGCCGCAAGTTGGTGGGAAAATAGAGTATGGATACGATGATTTTGATCAAGCAGAATTAGTCTGACTCTTGGGAACCGACCGTTGGACTAATGAATGATAATGCCCAACACCCTTTCACTTCTTGTATTTTCAACATATCACTGAGAAACCCTCGATCGAACAATAAGACCACAACACGTACATGTCTATTGAACACACCTTGTTATTATATTTTTAACTTGTACTGACGCACACTTACTGGAATGGATATTTCAGACTGCAGCCACAGTTGAGCAGCCTTTGTTTTAGCCTTAAAGATTATGTTTTGAATAAGTAACGTAATAGCTCTCCTCAAACACGGGAACTCCATTACCGCTGAAGTATTCTCTAATCAAGATACAAACCGAATGGTCTTGATTATTCATTTACTCTGTTAGTTGTAAATAAAGGCTAACCCTTGATAATAGCCTCCGTTTAGCTGAGTAGCCCTAGCTGTTTCATGATTATACAGCCGAATAAATCAAATTAAAACCACTGACATAGGGTTATAGATCGACAGTCGGTCGTACTGTGCTGATAGGGTAACCAGGACACGCTGAACGAAGTATGGGTGTCATATGCAACTTTTTATCGTCTCCTGATTACCCAGATAAAAAATACACTGCACCGACTGTCGATCAAAACGAAATGGATTTTTCTCATCTTATTATGTCAGGAATCTAACAAAGATGCAACTACACCCCAACCCATCGAATTCTGACATTCCCCTCGAATGTGCACACTTCTCTAGAAAATGGGACATTTCTCGACTTTCAAGGGGACACTCCTCATCCTTCTGTTCAGTGTTTTAATGGCGGCGTATCGCCTGCCCGACAAGCACAACATCAAGTTTTAGCTTAAACATTCGCCATCTTGTCTTTTAAGGCCCCTCTCCCTATTATAAACAAACATAAATGAGAGAAGTTTCGAACACAATATTAGTAGTAGGATGAGAGTGAGTTAGTTAAAGATGATCATTTTACGAAGATTATAACAACAGGCAGTTGTACACATAATTAAGTTGGTAGTAGATCCAGTAAAAGACAACCCTTATTTCCACAGGAATGAGAACAACTATGTGGCAATTGCTACGAAGAATTTCAGGTCAATTCCCCCAGTTATCTTGTTTTCAGCTGTATCTATTTCAACAGTGGGTGGAAGCTTCAGGTACTCAGGGTGTATGCAATAGACTATTTCAATGTAACAGGTTATTTCAGCGATTTAGGACTTATAATAAGAACCGGATATTACCATGGTCGATACTGCTCGAAGGAGGCCATATTTTTTTCTAGTGTACCTGTTGTGTGATATACTGAAATATTCAGACAAGTCAAGTCAGACAGAGCTGTTTTATTCTCTTTTCTGTATTTTGCAGCATACATAGAGAAGGATCTTAGATGCACTATAACTATTACTAAAATGTCTGTAGCGTGTTCGGCCTTTCTTAATGCCCATTGCTCACGAGGGCCACTAGTGGTGCACCAGGAGAAGTCATTCTTTCCATCACCATCTGCTGTCTTCAGCATCTGCAGCCGACTAATAAGGCCTGATGCTGTACCAAACAATCGGACAGTCTCGTAATATCTTCACGTCAAACTATTGCAGCAGAATGATGAAGATAAGGTATTAGATATACCACATTATATCAAGCAGACTCAACAGATGTGCGCTCGACTTGTATAGCACAGTGTGCCATCGGTAGGCATCCGTGTTACATATACTATTGTATATCGTATATGTCATCTACAACTCCAGACTTAACAGATGATACAACATTTGGCTCTTATTTTAATGGCATTTTTTTCTGCAAGAGGCATACCGATTGTCGAGATTTCTTCGGTTGTTTACACTGACGACATGACGAAGAGTGTTCGTTCAACCGTGGATGTACCTCAGCTAACTCCGACATAGATCACGTTTATTCTTTAAGCGGATTGTGAATATTTGCGTAAGCTTATTTCCGTACCGAGCAGTGGAAAGTACATAACCCACAGGTGTTTAAGTCAACTCATCAAGCAACTAGTAGGACTTGACTTGACGAAAACATTGTTCCTATCAGACGGATAACAACAGGACAGATCTGTTTGCCCATAGTTCATTTTCCGCTACTGCATCGCTTTATCTAGGTGATGTTATTACTCTTTCATATTTTTTCTCATTCAACAAGGACAGTGTGGGCATAACAGGTGCCGACTGGTGCTCGCTGACGGAACTGCAGTTGCCCAGTTGAAGCTGACACAGAAAACAGATGAACAGTGGTGGCGGGAATCTGTTTATCGTCGTGCTGAAAAGATAAGCGGCACTTTGACTAAATTTAAACTATGTGAATTTCTGAGTTTCACAAATAAACAGTGAATAGTAGTAAATAACTACAGCACTTCTGGACCATAACATTAGATGAATCCCGATTAATGGCAGCCTCACATGACGTACCTGGAGCAACTTGGCAGATGAAGTTAAAAAAGCCGGTACATCGCCAGTTCATCCACTTGCCTTTCCGATATAGGGAGTAAGAAACGCAATCACCAGGACCATTCGGTTTTCCCAGAAACCAAGAGTTGTAGTCACCAAGTGCAGAACCGTCCACCCACTCAAAGGTCCCCTTTTCGCGCTGACGGTGCAGGCCCAACCAGAATGTATAATTGTCGCGCATGGACTTGTACAAGGAGACCACGAAGTCGTTGGTGTCAGCGTCTCGGGGCATGGCGAGGGTGCCGCCGTCTTCACGACAGGCCGCGGCCGCATCGCTGAAAGTCTTACGCGTGTTGAAGGCCTTGTAGCAGATTCCGCGCCTCATTTTGTACTCTTCGGGGCAAGATGCTAAAAAAAGATTTGCAGTAACTTTGGATGTACTGTTAACTATATACTGCAAGGGAGAAAAATGTACTTAGAGAGCGAGAAAGACTAAACAAGAGAGAGATACCATGCTGCAAGGTCCTTTGGTGTAAAATATTTTTTTTTTAAATTCTGAGAAATAAAATGGATAAAGAATTACACATTAAGCTTTCGTTGGTGCTGAAATGTGTGTCTCACCTGCATGTTCAGCCGGCCCGGCAGGGCTTGGGGACTGGGGCATCCCTGTTGGACCGGGCGGCCCGATGGGTCCCTTCAGCCCTCGAGCCCCAACTTGTCCGGGCGGCCCGTCCTTTCCCACAGCGCCAGCTGGCCCTACGGTTCCCTTTTCTTCGGGTGGCACGTCAGACACAGGGCCAACTAGCCCCATGCCTACCTTTTCTCCGGGTGGCCCGGCAGACACAGGGCCAACTGGCCCCATGACTCTAGATCTCTTTTCTCCGGGTGGCTCGGCAGACACAGGGCCAACTGGCCCCATGACTCCATTTTCTCCGTGTGGCCCGGCAGACACAGGGCCAACTGGCCCCATGACTCTCATTTCTTCGGGTGGCCCGACAGACACAGGGCCAACTGGCACCATGACTTCCTTTTCTCCGGGTGGCTTGGCAGACACAGGGTCAACTGGCACCATGACTTCCTTTTCTCCTGGACATCCGGGTGGTCCTGAGGAAGTAAAACTACAATTACGGGCTATATTTTCAAAACATCACTAATCAAAAATCTTCAAAACATTCTGTCTTTTAAATTAAAGGCTTCTACGGTCATTCCAACTTGCCTGGTGACTTGCTCATCTCGCGAAGACACTGCTCTAAAGCGGCATACAGGTTCCGCTCGTTGTCCAGGTCACGTTTCAAGGCGTCAACGGTGATGGTCAGTTCCGATATTTCCTAAAGACGGTTCAGGATGTCAGACTTAAACGTATCAACTACAGAAGTTCAATTACAATTTATTTAAGAAACAAAACTACTGTAATGAAAAGATAATGACACTTTGAACATTCAATACAGTGTTCACCTTCTTATTGATGAAGGTCAGAGGGGCGAGTCCGACAGCGACTAGACCCAGCAGCACAGCAATGCCGGCCGCCAAGTAGTAGCAGTGGGAGCCGTAGAAGCTGCCGAAAGTACGGAGGCCGCTTGCCCCACCCGGATACGTGCGGTCTGTTAGAGATAGTTGTTTATTTTTTTTTACTCGGCGTACCGTAGGTAAGGTACTGAGTGAACATATTATGTTCGAAATGTTTCTTCTTTTTTTTCCTTCTTTCACCTGTCGCGATTATTAAAGAAACTCCTCTACATCGTTCCTCTACATAGTTTATGAATATTTAATGTTCAACTAAGATGCGTTAGATATTAACCCTATTTAGACCGGGGGGGGGGGGGGGCTTTTGAGGCATGCGGCAATTTTGATGTCCTATAACGCCAGAACGGCTTACGCTAGAGCCACTAAATTTGATGAGTTTTCCTAAAATATTGTTGGCAACAATTTTACGAACATTGACAAATTTTCAATCTTTTTCGTGTTGCCATGGCAACCGTTTGTTGACAGGCAGTTTTGCCAAAAATCACTATTTTTGGTTCTAACAATTTATTTTTCACATTTATCTGCTATATTGCTGCTATTTTTTTACATAAATAAAATCTTATACTATTTAGCATATCTTTCATAATTATGTATCAATAAATTATGCTAATTTGATGGGCATATGTGATGTCTTTATTCTGCTATGTGCGTAGAGGCTTAAAGGTTGTGCAAAGACATCAACGGCCTAAGACCAGGGTCTTGGCGACTACTGAAGTATAACAAACGACGCTGTTTATGAACAAATGCATGTAGTACTTAAGTGTAACAAATGGTGCACATTCTTCGAAAGTATACATTCAATGCAAGAAGGGTGGGATGGCGGGTAAGCGCAATACGATCCCTGCCGACCCAGGCGGCGGATGTCGCACGGTGGAGGTCAAGGGTCACTTCCTTTACTTCAGTGTAATTCCACACGATTGCTCTACTACTAGTACTAGCAATCCTACCATAATTACTCTTACGTACTCCAAGATGACACAAGGAGAAAGCTACGCGGTTTGGGGCATATGTGATGTCTTTATTCTGCTCTGTGCGTAGAGGCTTAAAGGTTGTGCAAAGACATCAACGGCCAAGCCGAGCGTAGTGAGGTGGCCCCAAACCGCGTAGCGGAAATTGTGTGGATAGGGAAGTATTTAGTATTAGAGTAGAAAATAAATGGCTAGAGTTCGAGTTTCAGAGAAACAGTCCAGGGCTGATGAAGAACGCCATGTAGAACGCTGCCGGTCACGTTTGGAACAACGTAGACTCGGGCCGGGAACGGATGCGTCGGCGCGGAGAGTCAAGCTTAGTGCTGCGAAGTGAGGGGTCCTGAGGGTCTTCAGCACACCGCTGCAGCTGGTATCCTTGTGTTGTCGACGATGAAGGAACACAGAGTCAGTAGTGTCAGGGGTGCAGGCCCGAGCTGGTGAAGATCGCACTGCAAGACTCCGCCTGGCACTTGCGAGCAGTGTTAAACAGTAAGAGGCTAGCCCGAGAGCGGATGCAACGGCGCGTAGCTCTAGCTGGAGGACTGCAAAGTGGGGGGTCCCGAGGGTCTTCAGCATGCTGCTGTAGGTGCACACCAACTTCCTACTGTCTGGGTCTCTGTGGGTACGGATGGGAGGGGGAAAGGCTGAGGGGCAAAGAAGTTCGAGATGTTGACGAAGTTGCTGCCGATATGAACATGGCTGCCGAGAGCACGGACGCCTCGCGAGAACGAGAAGGGCGCGAAATTTCGCGAGAGTTCGATGGAAATTGTTGGGGTTGGGGGCGGTCGTTCCAGTCGCCGTTTGGTCTCTGGTTAGACTGTACGGCCCCGATGATAGCGGATATGTCCCCCGTGGAATCTGCAAGGTCTTCTGAGTCCGAGTTTCAGTGACGTGATGTTTCGGAACCCCGGGTAAAGCGAGCTGCTGACCGTTGCAAGTAGCTAGGTCGATGGCGTGGTGCTCGAACAGCTCGCCCGTCATGGTGATGCGCTTTACCGGCCGATTCCCTGACCAATCCGGCGGTCCCACGTCGTTTGCTTGCAGAATCGTGTGCCTCGGTATTTCAGACACGTTATACACTAGGTTGAAGCTCTTGATGACAACTAAAATCAGGAAATTTTTGGATGAAAAGATAAGCGCAATACGATCCCTGCCGACCCAGGCGGCGGATGTCGCACGGTGGAGGTCAAGGGTCACTTCCTTTACTTCAGTGTAATTCCACACGATTGCTCTACTACTAGTACTAGCAATCCTACCATGATGACGTCATTAGCCCAAAATCTAAGATGGCGGACTGTATGGCCAGATCAAGAATAACAAGCTAATTATCCCTTAAAATTTGTAACTACCTGGTATTTTTTCATCAAAAACCATCTAAATGAATGAATTTAGTCTATTTCAATTGCCCTTTGTGATTATTTGTTGCAAAAAAAAGGATTTAGAAAAATTCAAGGTGGTGGATATAATATGGCGGAGCCCAATTCGTATCTTAGATGTGCATGACGTCATTTTTATGTTGCTATTGGCAACACAAGTCGTAATAAACATTATTATTTTGTTATCTGCACTTGTTGTTACATTTTTGTAGCATAACTTGAAGTTTTCTGAGAATACCCTTTTTTCTTGGGTCCGGCCAATTTAATAAAATTGATGGAGTCATAATTGCAGGCACTTTAAGCCGACCCCCCCCCCCCCCCCCCAGTCTGGATAGGGTTAAATTGGGGGGTGCAAACAATTTTATTTTCATAGAGGGGTAAGTCCCTATAATTTAATTCAGTGTTGGAAGTAAAGTGTTTGTTCGATAAATTTATCATATACAGCCAGCCATACGCATAATATGAATCTGTAGAGAAAATACGACACAATTTCCATTTGCGAAATAACGTATGAAACCCTAGCGTGCTGCATGAGTGCTGTAACCGATAAAAAGTGTGATTACAGTACAGTACTAGTATGAAAGCACCGTAGTCATTCTTACACGGGATTTTTTTTTCAAATTCTATTTTGGAACAGTCCATTTTTGCAAGGAGGAGGGCGGAGTGAAAATAGCTGAATTTGCTCCTAAGCAAATACCGTCCTTTCTAGCTGTTTAAATATTATCCGTCCTTCACCGTGATCCTCCCGTCAGGTTATCGGAAATGATACAAGAAACGTATCATATCTACAATATAAAAAAAAAAACGTTCTGATTGTAAACAGGAAAGAGTCCAATATGCAGAAGCAAAATACAAAGAAAAAAGCAACCTGCAGACGTGGCGTAACGTTTTACGGCCTCGGCTTCTTCGTAAATGTCTGTGGACATGTCTCGGTCTCCTTGCCACTTGTCAGCACCCTTTTCAAGAAGGACACGCCCGCGGGAACCACCCTGAAGTAAAGGAGGGGGTTTGGGCGGCACCCCGCTAGTTTGGCCGCTTTGGGACCCAGAGGATTGGGTCGTAACAGGCTCTGCTTGCTCGTACATGTCTGCTGGACTGTGACAAAGAGTGCGCAGTCTACGACAGCTAACGTCTAAGATTCATGAATAGAGAAAAAGATACCGCGATTTGTCTGAGAGAAGACCTGAAGTTCTTGCCCTTATATGGAAGGATCAGCGGGGTATGACGCAGGGAGAATGGCATATTGTTTTTCTGCAAGTGGCAGACAAATCTTCGAGTTCTACCCACGCATTGCAAACTTTTCAACCAATGACTACGCCGTGGGCCCTATACGGCTTAGGAGTGTCGTCGTAGAAGTGAATTCGAAACTAGTTATATAGAGAAGTGACGCTTATCTGAATGACGCTATAAGAGTGACGCTTGTATGATAGTTCCATCAGGTTGGTTCATCACTGTATGAAGAAAAAAAACTAGCCATTGCTTAACACGACTATTACCTAAACGTCTGTATGATTAAAGCAATGTTTTTGCAAGAAGAGTCTCTTTATTCATAGGTTATACCTCCCTCCAAGAAGCCTATAATGTCCCCCGGCAGCTGACCAGCATCGGTCAGCAGCTGTCCACGGTGCTGATACTCGACAGGTAGGCAGGGATGAGGATAGATATGAGTCAGAAAAATATGAGACTTGCTGGTTTACTCGAATTGTCAACATATGATTTTAGATAATATTTAGAGTTGGGACATAGATATTTAGTCTTCATCAGGTATTGATATTCTGTATGGGATGGGTGTTTTTTGATTGCATCGCGTGTATTTGGAATAGAAATGAGAAATTCCAACATATTTGATTGGGAAAAACCATAAACATAAGTTTTATACTCCCTTCTATGTACAGCAAAATGCACGTATTTGACTGGATAGGAAAGGATCTTAGATGCATTAAAACTGTTCGGATTGACAGTATCACTGGCGTATTCGACATTATATATTTTTGTATGTTTATTGCACAGCATGGTCAGTGATTGTGCACCAAGATACGGCATTTTGCCATCACCATCTGCTGTGTACTGCATATACAGTCGACTGATGATGTAGCTAACAATCGGACAACCCTGTAAGATTTTCATGTGAAACTATTGCACGAGAATATTGAAGATTAAGTATAAGTCATAGATATACCGCATATTCATCTGAGCTCGATCTATACAGCGCATTGTACTATTGGCAGGCATTTATGTTAAATGTAGTATATCTTATAACATACAAAAACAAACAGGTGATACAATTGATTTGTACAAGTGTGCAATAACTTATGTTTTTCGACAGTTTTTCTTCGGCATTTGAGCATTCGAGCGAGTTTCGGACAAGTACGTCTGTTTGTCTTACATAATGCGGCCAGTGGCTCGGTGAAGCAGAGCGCCCCTTGCGGTTAGTAAATAAGTGCTATAGATGCCATAAACATCGATTTTTTGGGGACATCTTTTTTAAAATAGTTTACTAAAAAGAGCTTTTGCAAAAGAAAGTAGAACATCGCCAAACAAACTGTTTCTTTATTGGATTTGCGCCCATAAAAGTTGCCTATTTATACAGAATAACAACAGACGGAATGGCATAATTGGGTACGAGGCCTTCACCTATGACGTCACAGGGTATTGACCTGTAGCGTCAACAAAACAGACAAAAGACAAAGAACAACTCAGCCCGAGTCCCGGTCGACGTAAGGCAAAATTCACCATAGGAAGCAGGTAAGGCTTAGTAACAATCAATATCAAAAGTATTTAGATACATATTCTAAGAGTTTCTGGTCACTGTTGGGGGAAAAGATCATAGTAAGATGCGAAAATTGTGGCAATATGAAGAGGGAGGGTTGAAGCCAAATGTACTCGCCAGTTCTCACCACCTACATGCATGCAACATGCTGGTTGGGAAGGGCTTATATGATACTGACAAATAACAACGCGACATTACGTTTAAATGTGGAAAATCAATGAAATTAGGTTAACACTTGAGATCAAAGAATGAGCTATTTTGAGTAGTGGCTACCAGACTGACTGCGCTGGCTATCATTAGGAGAATAATTTGCGAGGGGACTATTGGCCGGCCGCGCACGGGAAACATTAACCTTAGCATGGACTGACTCCCCTGCCCAATTTCCCGATTTTTTTGCCGAATTCTACGACCCTCGTAGAAACGCTTGATGGAGGCTATATTTTTTGGGGGGAAGGGGATACACGAAACCATTATTTGTCCTAAGAGAGTGCATTCAATGATTCTAGGAAAAATTCTGAGCTAGGATTTAGAAAAGGTCTAGCAATTTGAGAAAAGCTACTTTTCCTTTAAATCGAGAAGCATGTCATGATTGTTTTAGGTTAAGCTTGATGTACATAGGAAGTCCGCTTCTATTTGGTTTGCATGTATCTCGTTATGTGAAAAGACATAAAGCCAGGGCTACCCGACTAGCCGGGGGCTATCATTATGGGCGGGGCTGTTAACTGCACAATATGCAATGAATAATCTATAAACGGTTACAATGCACAGAAAACCTTGAGAGATACATGCATCTGCATAATGGGTTGTACAAATGGTCCTCAGACATCCGAGCACCTTGGACAACTCGGCACCATACTTACTCAGCACTTAACCCTATCCAGACTGGGGAGGGGGGGGGGGGGGGCTAAAAGTGCCTGCGCCAACTTTGACCTACTATAACTCCCAAACGGCTTGTGCTAGAACAACCAAACTTGGTGAGTTTTCCTAAAATATTGTTGGCAACAATTTAAAAAAATTGAGTATGTTTATGATTTTTCGTGTTGCCATGGCAACGGGTTTCTGGAAGGCAAATTTTTCAAAAATCACTAATTTTGGTTTAAACAATGGTATTTTAAGATTTTCTTGCTAAACTAAACTTCTTTTCATATATCTTTAATATCTGACACATCTTAGCTAGACATTTATAATAAAATATTCATAAATTCTGCTAATGAGATGACGTAATTGGTCAAAATCCAAGATGGCCGACAATATCATGATTTAAAGTATAACAAGCTTATTTTCACTCAGATGTCATTACTATGTGGTATTTTCTTACAGAAAACATTCATGTGAACGTTTTTAATCCATTTCAATGGGGTTTTAGCGTTATATCTTGAAAAAATTTATCTTGAAAAATTTGAGGTTGATAATCCAAGATGGCGGATAGCTAAACTACAGATGACGTAATTCTATGACATCATTTTGACGTCGTTGCGTTGGCTTTTGACAACAGAAGTCTTATAACACTTAAATATTAATAAGAAACCTTTATTGGTAACTTTTTGAGTGAGATATTTAGGTATTATGGAAATTCCCTGTTTTAGCCAAAAATACCAATTAATGACGTCATATTTACGTCATATTTCATCATAATGATATAAAAATTTCAGAAATTATAAAACTCGATTAGCACAATCTCCCCTGCAAATTTGGTGATCGTACAGTAAGCCGTTTTGAAAATACGAAGGGGGGGTCGAATGAGCCACCCCCCCTCAGGCCAGGGAAGGCCCAAAAAGCCCAGTCTGGATAGGGCTAATATGTGTTCTCTTCGTACTAGGTAATACAAATAACGCAAATAATAACTTAAGATATTATCTGTGATAAAAGCAATGTTACAAGGCTATCCATATAAAAGTTGTTTGGCATTATCACTGTCACAGTATTAATCATTTATTTGTTTGGCTGTTCAATACGTGCAGCCAAGGATACTCAACTAGCTTGTGGCTATTACAAAGAGCCAGCCTTGCAATTATTACTGGCATGGCCTTGGCGAACACAAAGGATCACTGCATAGCCACTACACACATTGAAGTAGGTCTTAATGTGTAGAGGAAAGATTCTATGGCTGGATCAAGTTAGAACTCGAAATGCTCTATTGTTGGTGTCAGGTTTGAATTTTCCTTCTATTTTCTTTTTGTCTTTAGGTTGGACATGGCAACCGTGGAACCTCGGTCACCCAACGAAAATAGTCTGAACTGTTATGCCGGTTCTATTACGGACTTATTATGGACTAGGTTACAACTCCTTATCTGGGACAACTCGGCACATAGTTTAAGACAAGTCGGCACCATTCTTACTCAGCACTTAATATGATCTAATATGGGAACTCTACGTAGAAGTTTATACAAATAACGTAAAGCTATTACAAAGAGCCAGCCCTGCTGGGTAAAACAATACAAATGATCACTATATACACGCTATACACATTAAAGTAGGTCTTAATTTGTGGAGTTGAAATTCGATGTAATGTGTAGAGGAAAAATCCTATGATTAAGTTGGAACTAGAAATGTTCTATTTTCAGTGTCAAGTTTTAATTTTTCCTTTTTTCTGTTTGTCTTTAGGTTGGACATGGCAACCATAAAACGTCAGGCTCCCAACGAAATCAATGACGGGTCTCCCACCGGGGTTTCTCATGTTGCCTCTGACAGCAAAAGAAACGACGCAGAAGACGTAATGGCAGCAAAGAAAGTCAGCTTAAACAACGTTGGTGAGAAACCCTACATATGTGGATTCTGTGGTTACGTGACAGGTATGAAGTCTAGATTGTCCCAACACATGAGAACCCATACAGGCGAAAGACCCTACAAATGTGACCGGTGTGACTATTCTGCAGCACAGAAAGGACATTTGAACATTCATATAGCATTAAGACACACTGGTGAGAAACCCTACATGTGTGGGAAGTGTGGGTACAGGACGGCTCATAAATCTAACTTGTCCAAACATATGACAAACCACACAGGTGAAAGACCCTACAAATGTGACCGATGTGACTATTCTGCAGCACAAAAACTAACTTTGGACAACCATATAGCAGCAAGACACACAGGCGACAAACCCTTCATGTGTGGGGAGTGTGGATACAGGACTGCTCGGAAATCTAGCCTATCTGGACATTTGAGAACGCATACAGGAGAAAAACCCTACAAGTGTGATCAGTGTGGCTATTCTGCAGCTACTAAATCCGCTTTGAAGAACCACCTAGTAATTCATACAGGTGCGAAACCTTACATATGTGGGGAGTGTGGGTACAGAGCAGCTCAAAGGTGTGGTTTGTCCTACCATATGAGAAGCCATACCGGAGAGAAACCATACAAGTGTGACCAATGCGACTATTCTGCTGCATTGAAATCCAACTTGGATCGTCATCTAGCAAAACACACCGTTGCAAAAGCCTACAAAGGAGAAAAGTTTCGAAAACCCTACAAGTTTGAGCAATCTAACCAGTCATCTAGTAAAACACAGCAGTGATAAACTTACATTTGTGGGGAGTGTGGGTACAGGTAGCTCGAAAGTCTCCCTTAGCCCAACACATGAGAACCCATACAGGAGAAAGACTCTACAAATGTGACAAGTGTGACTATTCCACAGTTAATAAGTCGTGCTTGAACTTCCATCTCAAGAGACACACTGGTGAGGAAAACTACATGTTTGGAGTGTGTGTGTGTGTAAAGGACAGTTCAAAAGGCTCAGTTATCAAAACATATGAAACCATACAGGAGAAAAAACCTACAAGTGTGATTACGATTGGAAAGGTAAAAGGAAGTTAAAGGAGGGGGATGGGCTCCGACTTTGAATAATGTGCTCTAGATGCAGTGGATGACATTCCATTGCCCATATGGCTTTGAAAATGGCGATGGTGACAAATTACTTACACTTAAAAGACGCGCCATGTAGGTTATGGAAGAGTTCTTAATCACGTAGTTGAATGGAATAAAAAAGTAGCGTCACTTGGCATGAATGGACGATCTGCGATTTTTCTATCAATAGTTTGTTTATGCTTATATGAAAATAATCACTGTCCCCTACTATCTGGTGTTTTGATGATGTTTATGTGACAGTTTTAATCATATGATATTATATACGTATCATAAAATACGATTTTAATGTGTGCAAGCTTTCAGGTACTGGCATTTATTGTATTAATCAAAACCAAATTCAGCCTCTGACTACAAGGTATTTTCTGAATAAAGTTTCAAAGTTTACTCATATATTTATCTGCTTGACCAGTGCCCTCAAAAAGATACTTTATCTTTGATAACTGATAGATAGTTTATCATTGATTAACTGCCTGAGCGTTATGCCCCCTCGAAGGGCTTTGTTCGGTATTCTTTAGATGTAGATGTAATGATTATATGTGAACATTATGGAAATAATTGGGATGGGGTTAAACCAAACATACATGCGATCACCCTTTGCCTAGTGCGTCATTTCAAAACCCCTTGAAAACTATGGAAGATCAAATTCCTGTGAATTCGAGTTACACATTAAAGAGGTTCTTCTTAGGCGAAACGAACAAACTATTTATGAAGCAAACTTTGCCGATAATTCCGGAAAGAAAGTCACAGGAGTAATTAAAATTGAGGAATCAGATTAATCTTTCCTGTTCGCAATATACAATGTTAATATTTCTTGTTTGTTATCTTTAAATAAATTCTTCAAAAATTTTAATTTTAACACATATATTCATGAATGACTAGACGTGTAATAACCACTTAGTGCGTAAATATGATAAGGCCGATTTATTATTCATGATAAATTAATAATTTAGTATGCACTCTCTGAGCGTTATGTTCCGCGCCGGGGCTTTGTTCAGTGCTCTATAACCGTAGATGTACAAATGTTAATTTTTATATTCCTCACCCATAAACAAGCGTCTATTGGTGAGTCTTTGACATTCCCTCTAACGTGATGGCAGGAGACAAAAATGGATTCTGGGAAAGTGAGTACATTCACCTTTGACCTGCTTCACCTTCACCTCTGACCCCGTGATACGACTGAAAGACAAAGCTGCCAGCGTCCAGGTTTACGTGAGGGAAAACATCATTAGAAGGCAGGTAAGACCTAATTTCCAAGCGATCTTGCGGTGGCATAAGATATTTTTTCATAAGCCGGGGAAGGAGTTTAGCCGGCGGTGAAATAAAACTCCTCTGCCGGCTAAACTTCCCCCTTATGATATATCTTATGCCACTGTAAAAAAATATTGGCTCGAATCTCTTTTATTACCCACTCGGAGTAATACATCAATGGGACCTTAATATCATATCCTCTGTTCATATCTTTTTATTTTCATTGGTTCATTATTGCTTTGCTTATTTGTTGTTTTGTTTTCATGTATATATATCTATCCCTGTCATTATAATCGTTTTCGGTGGCAGCACTAATATAAGTTACGACTTGAGTGAGTCGCCACCATGTATATGTTGCAATAAAAAAAGTCTCGCCCTGTTAGTTGATTCCCATACAAAGTAGCCAGTTATCACAGATCTGTTGGCACGCGAGGAGCAGGTGGGGATATTTCACACCAAGGACGTTTTATCACATCATTGTTTATGCCCGTTGTCCTTCGATGGTTGCCTGTTAAATTATCCGTGAAGACTCCGGAGGGCGTACGCGTATTTTCTTGTTAGGGATTGTACGATATATTCACCAGGGGGAGAGTTAGTTAGCCAGGTCGTCCTACGTCCTACGCACCCCTCACCGGAAATAGCCTCGAGGTGACATTTGAAAGCAAAGAAAGACGTATGGGGGGGGGGGGGGGTCAAGATTTCCCCCAGTTTCTTTACTGCACCTGTTGTGTGCATCGAATTTAAATTTAGTATAGCTAAAGGCTCAGCTATAATTTTATTAAAGAAACATACTGTATCCATGTACTACAGCACTTGGTTGTCTAATAACCAGAATTCCTGCCTTTTTCCTTTTTGGGTGGAATTAATTTTATTTGATATAAGAAAGGTTCTGAGCAAAATTAACGGGTTGCGTAGATTATAAGGACTGACAATGAATTTGCTGACGTTACTCTACCTAAGAAAAGTATGAAAAATAATTTTTTTCTCAAAAAACATGCCAAACTTGGGTTGAAGTTATCTGATTTATTTATAGCTCAAATATCACGATGAGTTGATTAAAATGATTTCTTCATTGTTTCAGTTAAGACATGGCAACAGTAGGACATGGGTCTCACACCAAAGTGGAGAAGAACTGTTACGATGGGTCCCTCACTGAGGTTCCCCTGGTTGACTGCGAAAGCAAAACAAGCAATGCTGGTGACCAGAGAATAGCACAAGATGTCAAGAACTCTGGTGAGAAACACTTCACATGTGAGGATTCTGGGTGCAGCACAGCTCCAAATACAAATTCTGTACATATGGTAACCTATACAGGTGAGAAACCATACAGGTGTGATCAGTGTGATTATTCTGCTGCGCGGAAACCCACATTAGAAGAGCATATTGCAGGAAAACACGCCGGTGAGAAACCCTACATGTGTGGGGAGTGTGGGTACAGGACAGCTTACAGGTCAGCCTTATCCCAACATATGAGAACCCATACAGGAGAAAAACCCTACAAGTGCGACCAGTGCGACTATTCTGCAGCGTATAAATACAGTTTGAATCGTCATGTGACAGCAATGCATACTGGTGAACAACCCTACATGTGTGACAGTTGTGGGTTCGGGACTGCTCGTAAGTTTTCTTTGTTTCAACATATGAGAACCCATACAGGAGAAAAACCCTACAAGTGTGACCAGTGTGACTTTTCTGCAGCGCGGAAACCCAACCTTGACCTCCATGTAGCAGCAAAACACACAGGTGATAAACCCTACATGTGTGATGACTGTGGATATAGGGCAGTTCAGAGGTGTACGCTATCCAGACATATGAGAACCCATACCGGAGAAAAACCCTACAAGTGTGACCATTGTGACTATACTGCAGCAGGAAAGGCCACTGTTGACAACCATATTGCAGTAAAACACACTGGTGTAAAACCCTACATGTGTGGGGAGTGTGGGTTCAGAACAAATCAAAAGTCTAAGTTATCCAGGCATATGAGAACTCATACTAGAGAGAAGCCCTACAAGTGTGACCAGTGCGACTATTCTGCTGCTGTGAAATCCACTCTGGACAGGCATCTAGCAAGGCACACTGGTGAGAAGCCCTACATGTGTGGGGAGTGTGGGCACAGGACTGCTCAGAAATATACCTTATCCAGGCATATGAGAATCCATACTGGCGAGAAGCCCTACAAGTGTGACCTGTGCGACTATTCGGCAGCATAGAAATCCACTTTGGACAGCCGTAAGGCAGCAAAACACGAAGGTGACAAACAAAGAAAAAAAAGAAGAAGAAAGAAACATCGACATTCCCCAACACCGTTCTCTTTAAGAACGCTTAGCGGCTGCCAGAATACTCCAGCACTACGATGACCACGCCCACTGTCCCATTATAGCGGACAATATGGATAACGTCATGGCTAATACCTTCGCCTGCTATCCCGACCGTCGGTCTTGGACCAGTTGGGTACCATTTGGATAAGGTTCGCCACTCACTACGAAACTTCGCTTACACCGGTCGGCAAAAGTAGATATTCAATGTAAAGTCCAAGGAATCAAGAAAACGAATCACGAAGTTTGGAAAAAAATGTTTTGACGTCAAAGTTACAGAAAAAGCTGATGAAGAACAAAGAAAATAAACTCATAGGTGGATTAGAGGAATAGTGTACACATAATGAAGCTGAAAAACAGATTACCAAAATGACATATATGTTTTAACTAAAAGCACAAAATCCAATCATTATACACAACGTGAGACAGTTCATTAACCACTGCCTTCAAAGAAGAAGTCAATCCCGACAATAGCATCATTTGTATCGTATAGTGGATTAGACTCTAGTGTTGTGTATCTTCTATTCTTAGTGTTTGAGATTGTACATGCAATTAGCCTTCGGGCATGATTTTGCAAATAAAACAAGGATTGATCGATTAAAACTTCGTCTTGCCTTTTCTTTTCTTTGTTATAATCTATTCTTTGATTCACTACATAAGGCCATAGCAATTATATTTTATGGATGACATCCTAAGCAGACGGCAAAACTAGTGAGATAGGGCGAAAAAAAACAAGATGGGTAAAAATAACAAGATTGCTAAATTTTCCAAATATACACACTAAACGTAAACAAAAAGAAGTGAAGTGACGTAACATGGTATCACAGCCTTCAAGGTATTCATTTCTGTACTCAAGACGTGTACTATTGTAGTAAAGGTGACACTAGTGTGGTAGACTGGTATCACTTACCAACATGGGAACAACACTCATGGCTTCCATATTGGCGCCACTTTTACAACTATCTAACTAAATATTTAGCTTCGCTTTTATAACTACAGTCATGGCTACCTGGCTAGTGTCACTTCTACAACCATTAGCCTGCAACACAACAAATTTGCCCACTCTGGTAATTTCTTGTCATGTTGACCATCTAAGAAGAGAAAAAGGAAAAAAAAAACTTTTTTTCTCTCTGAAATCAGACGAAAATTGATGCGCGCGCTGATGTTATCCATACAATTCTGTGGCCTAAGGTTGATAACAAGACGCCATGCCGGATAGCCACCACTTAACGAAATAAACTGGAATCCTGGCGAATACTTATATGTATTTCTCCGTATTTTTGGTGAATACAGGCGAATGCAGGCGAATCCGACAACGTATAAGTTACAAATCCGAACATCGGAAACAGTTACCCGGTAACTGAAAACGACGAATATCCAACTAGAGTTCGGCGACCTCATACCTCCATGAAATTGAGAGCTTTCGTAAATTTCATGCAATTGTCTAACACATTAACATAATTTATGCATGGTGTTGTTCATTATTGAATAACGTACACATGTCACAATTATAAAATTCCCATTATCAATCATAAAGCGGTTTTGCGATTTTTCAATAAATTATGCAAATAAGTTCCTCATTACCATATTTGGTATCTGCTTACATTCCACCTATCATAATTAACATGTGTTACATTTATTGAAGTCCAGTTATTAAAAACAATGGAATTATACAATTCCCTCATTAACAATGCAAATTAAGTCCTCATTTGCATAACATGTATATCATTATGAAAATCTTTGCCTAAGATACATGCATGCTTAAAATGGAGGCAATCCGTTGTTCCTTTCTGCAGTTATCCTCTTTGGAGTGTCTTGACAAATACGCCCCTGCAGTTCCACAATTAAATGTTAGAGGGCTGAAACTTGATCCACTTTGTCATGGCACTAAAAGCTATCTACCACTTAAATGTCAAGACCATAGCATGTCTGGAACAAGAGATACATTGAAAAAACTGCTATGATATAATATTCTCATTAATTATGCAAATGTACTCCTATTTTGCATAATTAGTATCTTATCTTGTACAACATTGTCTAAGGTACCTACATACTAAAAATCATGAAAATTCATTGTTCCCTTCTTGAGTTATCGTCTTCAGAAGTTTTTGACAAAAATGCCCCTGCTATCCCAAAATTAGACGCTAGGGGGCCAAACTTATGTCAGTTCTTCCTGAGCACAAGAGCTATCTAATGCTTCGTGGCCATAGCTTGTTCAGAACACCGAGATAGCAAAACCGGAAGTTGCGCTGCAGTACCAAGGGAAGCCGCTAGGGGGCCCAAAATCTAATCATTTCCAGCTTTCATCACACACTACCAACACACCAAGTATGAAACTAATCCACCCAGCCGTTCTTGAGTTATTTTGTTTACACACACACACACACACACACACACAAACACACACACAGACACACAAACGCGGGGTAAAATATAACCTCCATGACGTTTCATGGAGGTAAAAATATGGATTTTCACAAAACACACTGCTCGTGGACGCAGGAAGGCACGCACTACCACCCGGTCACATTAATAGTTTTGTATTGTTTTATGTAGCCATGGATTCTCAAAAATATGATGTAAAGCTTACTTATTCGTCCGTTAGGAACTTTGTGATTGTTAAGTAATCATTGTACGTACTTATGTATTGTATGCGTAGGTGGAACGTTGGAATTGTATACGTAGTGTATCATGTAGGCCATGGGAGAACTTGAAAATAAATTTCTGTGGTTGATGCTTAAAACTCTGCTTGTCGATTCTTAAAAAGCATAGATTTAAATTTATCTAGACCATCCTTTTTTATAAATTCCTGGGCCCGTGGGGGGTGGGTGGGTTGAGGTGGCTCTTTTGACCCCAATTCGTAATTTCAAAACGGCTTAAGTTACGATCACCAAATTCGGAGGGAATGATGTACTGGTGAAGTTTTATATTTCCTGTAATTTCGGTAGCGTTATGACGTAATGTGACGTAATAATGACGTCATAATGTCATATTTTGGGCTAAAATCGTCTAAATATGAACTTTCCGCTATACCTAAAGGTATTAAACAAAACGATGACTATAAAGTGCCCCTTATTGCTGTCAAAGTGTGCCAAGTCTTTTGTTGCCAATGACGACGACACTGACGCCTATATGACGTCATAAAATGACGTTATTTGTCCGCCATCTTGGATCGACAATGTTGAATTTTCTAAATTCCTTTTTTTTTCCATATAACCTCAAAACCAAATACAAGTGGACTAAAAAGGTACAATTGATTGTATTTTGTAAGAAAATAAAAGGTTTTCACAGAATTTGAATAGAAATAACATGTATTTACTGTTGATAATGACATTGTCCGCCACCTTGGATTTTGACCCATTACGGCATCAAATTAGCATAAATTATAAATATTTAACTAGAAATGTAAATTAAAATTACACAGAATGTTAATGATATAGATAGACAGGTGTGGTCTAGCAATGAAACCATGAAATCCTATAATTAAAACTGAAATGAGTAAATTTGGTAAAATATGCCTGTCAGGAACCCGTTGCCATGGCAACACAAAATATCAAAAACTTACAATTTTTCGCAGAATTGTTGAGAACAATATTTTAGGAAAAGTCACCAAGTTTCATAGTCCTACCACGCGTCGTTCGGTAGTTATTTGACGTCAAAGTTGGCGCAGGCCCTTTTATACCCCCCCCCCCCCCCCCTGTCTAGATCAGGTTAAGCCCTGGACGATTCAAAATATATTAGACGAAGACAGTTGTTCATCTTTATGGTTATTTGCGTGTAATATGATATTAGACTTAATCGCGTTTTCTTAGATAAATAGTGTAGATAAACACTACATGTATAACGTTACATGTACCTTGATCGAGCTAACCCCGCACAACCCATTTTTAGTATAACGTTGTGTGATTGACGTATGTGAAATGCAGCTCACGTAAGGCGGTCAATGACCCGTCGTCACCCCGATACGACTAGAATCAGCGACCCCAAACATCCCCGGTACTCGTGGTACAGTTGGATTCAATACAGTCCATCAGCAGTAAGAAGAATGAAGAGCTTATTGGATAATTCTGAATGCTTCTTGATGATGTCGGAAAGAATCCTCCGGACGTTTTTGCACTGCCATGTTGTTTGGCTGATTTTAGCCGAACGACAAAATGGCTCTTTATTTGTCATATATTTTGTGAATGTTTCTGACTGCAATTTGGTAAGCCTGTACACATGAAACAGATTTAAACATATGTTTATTTGATTTCGTTGCTTCATTTGAATCTTTTCTGGCTCGATATTTCTGTTTATTTCATGCTCGCGTCTGTTTTTCATACCATCTATATTATCAATTCAGTATGACCCAAGCAAACTTGTACATTAATTCGCTCACATAGACACACATACATGCATATTTTTTTCCTAAATGCAAAACACCAAACTTGTTAGACATATCATAGTGATCAACACTATCTACATGCAAATATAAATTTTCCTAACACGGCATCTGTAAAAAAAAACACAACACTTATTCTCATGTATCAAAAACTTCGCCTAGTATTGTTTACTAGAATTGCATTTTATTAGAACTGTTAAACTCTATGAAAAATATTGATAATGAATAAGAGTGCATTCGTAGTGCATTTGTAGTACATATTTTCTAATCTATGGTAAGACAAAGGGAAAACTGGTAAAGGAAAGGGAGGCAAGTAAACTGACGGGGTCGCCATAATTTGCATAAATAGACATCTGTGACGGGAACCGGTGACGTACGGAAATTAAAATAGTACTTATAATTACATCGGTCAAACATGATGAGCCGTTCATCTATCGATATCGTTGGTTAGTATGTAAACGTATACAACATAATTTTGTCAACAAGGTGATGCCTGATCTTAAAAGCCAGTAATTGCAGGTCGACTAAGAATTGCAAGGTGACGTTTTTTGAAAAACTGTTTATTCAAGCTGTTTATTATCTATTGTTTGAATTATGACCTGTGACTTACAAATAAAACGGGTTTAGATTTGCCAAATGTTCAAAAAAGCAAGCAAGCAACCTGCCATCAGCGCTGAACATTTAATAGCTATATAGATACATACACATTTCAATTACAAAACCAAGAAATATATTATAGATATATATTCATATACATGCATGTGTGTTGCCGGTGCCCAATCAAACCACCCCACCCCCACACAAATACCAGTATCTCACATTGTGCATCATCCCTTAAGTGTGACAGTTTAAATACCAACATAAATATTACCAACAGTATTGGGTTTATTTACACTCATTTACCTGTGTACATCACGTTGTCTTCTAGTTACCTCTCATGTAGATCTTTACCAGCATCAGTGCGCCATGGGGTTGTTAGCACCCATATATACTAGTATATACACATGTTCTACATAGATGCATTTAGTACCTGTATCTTGGAAATTATTAAATGTTGCTATGAAGAGGTTGCAAATATTCAAACCTAGTACCTGGTACTCGGCATCTATAGATGCTTCGTAAAAGAACAGTTTTTACCTGTACGAGCTCTATTCTCAGTTAAATTTGGCTGTTTTGTACCAGCTCTTGGTTTTAGTGTTTCTTTGAAGTGTGTCTTCTAAGATGTCTGTTCAATGTGCGTTTCAGTGCAGCAGAATAGTCACAATATTCACACTTGTACGGTCTTTCTCCTGTATGGGTTCTCATATGTATGGGTAAGTCAGACTTCTTAGCTGTCCTGTACCCACACTCGCTACACGTGTATGGTTTTTCACCAGTGTGCTGTCTTAAATGTTGCTCCAAATTAGCTTTCTGTGCAGCAGAATAATCACACTGGTTACACTTGTAGGGTTTTTGCCCTGTATGGGTTCTCATGTGTACTGATAAGTTAGACCTATAGGCGGCCCTGTATCCACACTCCCCACACATGTAGGGTTTCTCCCCTCTGTGTTTTGCTAGATGTGCGTCCAAAGTGGATTTCTGTGTTGTAGAATAGTCACACTGGTCACACTTGTAGGGTTTTTCTCCTGTATGAGTTTTCATGTGTCGGGATAAGTGACACTTGTTAGCTGTGCTGTATCCACACTCCCTACAAATGTAGGGGTTTTCACCACCACTGTGTTTTGCTAAATGTTGGTTCAAATTAGATTTCTGTGCTGCAGAATAGTCGCACTGATCACACTTGTAGGGCTTTTCCCCTGTATGTGTTCTGATATGTGCGTATAAGACGCGTCTACGAGCCGTCCTGTACCCGCACTCTCCACATATATAAGGTTTGTCAGCGGTATGTTCAACCATAATGCCTATAGTCTCCTGTACCTGTGAGGTTAATTTATTTTGAGGTTGGGGCAAGTTCACATCACACGTTTCCTGCTGCAGGCCCATGTCTGCTGTCTCCCTGCTGTCACTCTCCTTCCCAGGGTGTTCTTTACAGTCCATCTCCTGCCCAGAATGACCAGCACACGATTCACCAGTAGAAAGTTGACAGCTGGACTCTTCCATTTCTGCTCTTACACCGTATGTTTCGTCGTTTGGAACATCATTTTTCTCTGCCTGCTGCCGTCCAGTATCTGTTGTCTGTCCCCAAGTCTCATTCCAAGCATGTCCGGTTGGTTGGGTTGTGCCATAGTAGTCGTAGGTTTCCTGGTCCTCACTGTACGTTTTCTGGCAGAGCACGTTCTTTTGCCCATCCTGTTGCCATCCAGTGTCTCCTGTCTCCTCTTTGACGTGCATCTCGTTTACAGTATCTTCCCCATTAGGTTCTTGATTGGGCGGCAGACACGTGAACTCCGACATGTCTAAAATGGTGGTAAGAAAACACGGATAAGAATTTTTTTTCAAATAAATCTTTTACAAACCTTTCACAAAATAAAAATGGGTAAAGAGTCGAAGTAGTGGACCCGTTTTAGGTATTCGGTTGTTTTTCTAGTTACAAAATCTTTAAGTGATACAACAGTATAGGCCAATGACCTATAGGATCGATCTAGGAAATAAATATACGCCTGCGGTGGCATATACTGGTATTCCTTTCACATTACAATTTAGAGGCCGGACAACCATACCAATGTTCATGTTCTAAAACTCAGGTAGGTGATATTTGACAGGATATTTCTGCCACGATTCCCGTTGTTAAGTATAGGCAGCATTGATACCTAAATTTTGCCCACTCACAGTTAAGTGGCCGACACAGTCCCGACACAGTTAGTAAGTAAATAAGGTACCGACAATTTCCCTATCTAGACCCCTAACACGGATGATCCAAGATGGCGGCCAGAAATCCTTTCGAACTTGAAACAAGCGGAATAACTAAAAAAAAAAAAACTGGTAAAAACTTATAATTTGCCGTGTTTTTTAATCTCTCATTGCACAGACAGTGTATTTAGGGCGTTAAACAAGGCCATTGTCCCATGAATACTGCATAATAGACCCGTTTGCGCTGGTTTGCGCTGGTTTGCGGTATTTAGTCAGACCCGATCTTACTAATATTATTACTATTATTATTATAACTGCCGCCAATTTACCATAGTTGAAATGCCCCCCTCCCGATCAACTATACCTATAGAAAACACACTTCTAATTCTAAGTTACCGCAGAGAAAGAACAAACCAGGAATCATAAGCGACAACTACGGGCCTTACCTGTAGGTCTTTGGTTGGTAGCGGTTTTCACGGTTTCTAGAATTCCCTAAAAATCCCGTCAAATCGGAGATGACATCGAAGACGCAAAACAAAATGGCGGATGTCTGGAAGTGGCAAAGGTGAGAGGTTACAAACCTGATATATACCTGACGCTGGGTCAAATCAAAGATCACGGCATAACACTTTACTCTCGTGGTTTAAACCGTAGTAAAATTACGCTCTACCTCGACTTCTACTTTTCAGATTGTGTCATGCTTTGTCTTCCCAAATCCGATATCCAGGATGATATGCGCAGGATATCATTGCTCAATTTAAATTTAGAATTAATGAAAATGCCAGAGGAAAATGACGTTATTTAACTAGGATTTAAATAAATGTGCTGTATTTTGCTTAGTGTACACCTATTGTGTTGAGAAATTGTCTGAAATTCCTAACTTATCGGTCGAATTCAATGTTCTTGTCCACCCCTGGGTCGCGGTTAAAAGTAGCAGAAAACAGTTTTTCGCCCCAAAGGGAGGAAGTTCAGGGTAGAGTTTACAAGATATGTGAAAATGAGTTTAAGTTCGTCTGCTCGTTCTCCTATTAAAAAAAAAAAACTTTTATTTCAAGGTGTTATGCCACCTTAAAGAGTAGCAACTCTGAAGTGTAGGCGGAACACGCGCTACACACTAAATGTGTATAACCAGGTATGAAATTGACCTTTCACCCAACAGTGTCAGTCACCTTTCACCTTTTACAGCTCCGGTCAGACGCTTGCAGGAGGATTGTGCGCAGGTGATAATCATCACTGGAAGCCGGTAAGAACGAGATATGCATACAACATGACTGCATCATTGTGAACTATAGGGGGTAGAGGTTCTTTTCATGGTATGTGGGCAACATTATTCAGAATTGTAAGTCTTTTGTTTCGGGGTGACGAAAATGGGTGTGGGGAGGGGGGCGTCTTTACCTTCACAGGAACAAAGGAAATTCAAAGCATAATTGTTTTGCCCCGTTTCGTCTGCCCCTACTTCCTCTTTATCTACTCCAAACAAATAATGAACTGGCCAGTTGCTGTCACCATGGTTACTGGGGTCGTGGCAGACACTCTGTGGCACTAAGCACTAAGCTCATTGGGCTAGATTATGTTTGTGTAAGACTAAACAGATCTTGTTTAAAACGGCTAGTCTACCCGATCAGGTGACCGATAAATCTACTCAAGATGCTACTGGGGTCATTTAGTTCTTTGGGAGAGTCTACTGTAAAATGGGTAGAACTTTTATGACGGGTGATTTGCCATGAGCTGAAGGCAATCACAAAGGACTTGGGGCTAAAATGACAGAGCTGTAAATTTTGTGACGGTAGGAAAAAAAAAAACTTCTTCTAAATAGATTGTTTTTGGTATCATCTTTATAACTTCCTGTCACTGTATAGTGAACGTGGCTAGTATATTAGAAACAGATATATTTTGTAATTGCAAAACACAAGAAACAGAAAAAGAAAACAACACCTATTCGTAAAGAGTTTTTTAAGGCTAGATCATTTTAAAGACCAGGTTTTTACTCCCCATAAATTCAGATATCGTAAACCACCAGAGCTAAGTGACATACTAGTGTATATGGTTGTTCCGAAAGAGTCCAATTTTTTAGGGGGGGGGGGGATCCATTTTAGAGTGGGATGATGTTGTTTTTGTTGAACAGCTCACATTTTTGCATAGGGATGAAGATGGATTGAAATCTGATGTCTTTGCTCCCGATCAAATGTCGGCCTTTTTTTATCACTTCATGTCACTGTAAAGTATATTAAAAACATATCTATTGGGCAATATATGCTTTGTGATCGAAAAGAAAAACAAAAACTAAAGAACTCATAACCGTAAATGCCTTGTTAGGCTAGACCATGAAAAGTAAACGTTATTTGTTTGCTTGCTAGAATCTAGTTTGAATTGGTGTATCTCGTCTTTTCTAATACATTTTTTTTATTCTATAAGGTTCGACATGGTAGAGGAAGGTTGTGGGTCTCCTACTACTGTTCCTCAGAACTTCTGTAATGAGTCTCCTACCGGACTATTATGTGGCATGGATGCGATGAAAACCAAAGACCAGCCAATAGCGAGCAAAAAAAGTTTGGTCAGTCAACCGAAAGCAAACACTGGAGATAAGCCCTACATGTGTGGGAAGTGTGGGTACAAAACAGCATGGAGGTCTAACTTATCCCAACATACGAGAACACACACAGCTGAGAAAACCTACAAGTGTGACCAGTGTGACTATTCTGCTGCACAAAAAGCCAGCTTGGTCATTCATTTAGCAAAACACACTGGAGATAAGCCCTACATGTGTGGGGAGTGTGGATACAGGACAGCTCAAACGTCTGCACTCTCCCGACATATGAGAACTCATACAGGTGAAAAACCCTACAAGTGTGACCAGTGTGACTATTCTGCTACTTGTAAGTCCAACTTGGACAGACATCAAGCCAAACACAGTGGTGACAAACCGTACATGTGTGGGTAGTGTGGGTACAGGGCAGCTCAGAAGTCAGATTTATGCACACATATGAGGACTCACACTGGTGAAAAACCCTACAAGTGTGACCAGTGCGACTATTCTGCTGCAGTGAAATCCACTTTGGACAGGCATCTAGCAAAGCACACTGGTGAGAAGCCCTACATGTGTGGAGAGTGTGGGCACAGGACAGCTCAGAAGTTTGATTTATCGCTACACATGAGAACCCATAACGGTGAAAAACCTTACAAGTGTGACCAGTGTGACTATTCTGCAGCAAAGAAATGCGGTTTGGACCTACATCTAGCAAAGCACACTGGTGATAAGCCGTACATGTGTGGGGATTGTGGGTACAGGACAGCTCAAAAGTCTCTGTTATCCCGACACAAGAGAACACACACAGGGCAAAAGCCCTACAAATGTGACCAGTGTGACTATTCTGCTGCAGAAAAATCCAATTTGGACCGTCATTTAGCAAACCACACCGGTGAAAAACCCTACATGTGTGGGGAGTGTGGGTACAGAACAACTCGAAAGTCTGACTTAGCGAAACATATGAGAACTCATACTGGTGAAAAACCCTACAAGTGTGAGCAGTGTGACTATTCTGCTGCACAGAAAAGTGATTTATACAAGCATCTAGCAAAACACACTGGTGATAAGCCCTACATGTGTGGGGAGTGTGGGTACAGGACAGCTCTGAAATCTACCTTATCCATACATATGAGAACACATACCGGTGACAAACCCTACAAGTGTGACCAGTGTGACTATTCTGCTGCACAGACGTCCGCCTTGAACCAACATCTAGCCACACACACCGGTAATAAGCCCTACATTTGCGGGGAGTGTGGGTACAGGACAAATCAGAAGTCTCATTTATCCAAACATATGAGAACTCATACCGGTGAAAAACCCTACAAGTGTGACCAGTGTGACTATTCTGCTGCAGTGAAATCCAGTTTGGACAGGCATCTAGCAACGCACACTGGTGTGAAGCCCTACATGTGCTGGAAGTGTGGGCACAGGACAGCTTACCAGTCTAACTTAGTGAAACATATGAAGACTCATACCGATAAATAAACTTACAATTTGACAAGTGTGGCTATTTTGCTGCATAAAAATCTACCTTTATAACTTCTCCCAACGTTGTAGCAGCTAGAACACCATATGTAGTTGCAACATGCATGTAAGAAGAACATTTTACGTGTTCTTTTGCTATATTTGAGAATAAGCCATCTCACAGTTAAGAGCTTGCGTATGCTGTATGACTTGGGTTACGATGTGATGTCACCTATTTTAGTTCTAAATATTTACGTTTTTTTCTATTGAGGCGACTGCCTTCAGCATTTTAAAGATTCTGTAACCTTCAGTTGTGCGGAGTTTGCTGAGAAGGGCGGTTATGCCGACAGACACTTGAGTCAGATTTGAGTCTTGAAAATGACCAGATGGAAGATAAGGCGACCCACATGGGAAAGTCTTTGATAGTTCATGGGGTAAATGATCTCTGTTGTTACAGTGTATTACTTTGAGTGGCTTGGTATGCGACCGAGTGCATATGATAACACTGGGCTTTCGGACTAAGTGTAAAGTGAGCCGCTGTAACATAAGATGTTTTTTTTCCAGTGATTGTCATTGCTGATATGTAAGAACATAGCTGATTAGTGAACATAAGGAAGTTTTAGTAAAAGTAAAAATCCCATTCCATTGTCTCTTGTGTGGTATGTGCAAGATATTGTGCTGGCCGTACAAGGTCACAGGTCAGTTTTATTTTCTTGACATAATACGTAACATCCAGTTATAACCGTGCTATGTGCAAACACCAGAACGAAGAAATAAAAAAAAGAAGAGAAGAGAGGAAAGAAAAGGATAGAAAAAAAGAGGAAGACTGACTTCATTAAGATCCACAATAGATGAAGTAGACTTATAATTTATGCATGGTGATAGGCAGTGTTTCTGTAGCTACCGGCCTAGAAATAGTGTGACCGTGGCCGCGTTGCACAGGTGGCCGTTATAGACTATTTCTTAATGCTGAGGTCAATTGGAAAAATCCAAGGGACCGCCAAAAAGTGACCACAGTGGCCAGGTGGTCGCAATGCAAAGCTTGCCGCTAATGCAGGTTTGACTGTCGTAGTCTGTAGTCAAAATTTCAAAAATCTTCCAAGTGGAGCTTGCCCGAACTCCGCTAGGATTGTCGCGTCGTAAGTCAGCAATAAGTTGCCGCCACGTACGTAATGTTTTTGCCGCAGCCACTAGACTGTTGCCAGCCTTTCAGAATTCGAATACAGCATTGCTGGCCTTTCTAACTTTGGCTTAAAGGGTTGTCGGCTTTCGTTGTGTTGTCGGTTTTCGTGAAAATTGTGTTTTGGCCCAAGCCTCATTTTCGGTTATCCGTACGCCATGAATGTGAAGTGGCTTCCTGACCAGGTTCCTCTGAGGTGCTGTGTAAGTAAAATTGCAGTACTGCGCGTCATGTATATATATATATGTCAGGGTAGAGACTCCGATCTGGTAGAAATGGCGATTCTACCGGTAGAGATCCCGATCGGAGTTTCTGTCGACAGAGACTACGATCGAGATCTCTACCAATAGAGATCACATTTATCAAAGTCTGTGTGCCTTCATATCCCTGAATATTGATAGGGAATTGTCAAATATGTGAATTTATTGGGCTTAAGTGATCATCACAAGAGTTAGTTCAAATTTGCCTCAAATTGTGTCACTTAGAGAAGAAATTTAAGCCCAATAAATTCACATTCTTATGCATATAAGTAGTAGGTAAAAACAATGACTAAACCTGATAACTGAGTGTCTAATTTAGTATTAAGTACCAGACAAGTCCAGCAACATTCTCATTAGAAATGACTCAAACAAGATGGGGCTAATAACCATTTTCTGTTTTATCCGAATTGTGAATAATTTATTGCTTCACTATCAATGAGTAACTATCACTCTACACCAAGTTAGAAGTAGTATAAAAGTTTTTCTTCTTCTTCTTTCGTTACTGCTAAGCCCCTGTAAAAGGGATTATCAGCAGTGCGCATGCAAACATTGAAGGGCCATATCGAGATATCTAACAGTAGAATCGGTGATTGTGCTGGCAGAAATCCTGATCGGGGTCTCTGTTGACAGAAACTCCGATCAGGATCTCTACCAACAGAATCGGCAATTCTACCGGTAGAGATCGCGATCGGGATTTCTGTCGACAGAAACTCCGATCGGGATCTCTACCGGTAGAATTGCCGATTCTAACAGATCGGAGTCTGTACCCTGACATATATATATATAGATAGATAGATATAGATAGATAGATAGATAGAGATAGAGAGAGAGAGATGATAAAAAACAGTTCTAGATTTTTCTTTATAATTGGCTTGATTTCTTGCAAGGTCTTTCCCTTTCTGTCAACACCTGTCTTGTGATTAATGACAGTCTCAGGGCTCTGAATCCAAACAAGCCCTTCAACTGTGGTTTGAAAAATAACCAGCCAGCAGTAAGTTCAAACTAAAACTTCACTGTACCTACATTTTGTAATTCTATGTCTGTATGTGCCTTCAGGTCAATAAGTAAAGCTACCCTTAACCATATTAACATCATAGATATGTGGCAGTATGAAAAACTAAGATGCATTGTAATTATCACACTTTGCATTAATTATGCGAATTAGGCCCTTATTTGCATGAATGATATCTGTACATGTTCCACCTTACATATATAACATATCTTACATTTATCAAGGTCCTATTGTGGAACACATTGTAATAGTAGGAGATCGTCATTATAAATGCTAATCAACTATTAATTTCTATAAATTGCATACTTCTGCAGGTAAGACGTAAAGATCTCGGACTAAAGTTTGCCAAATCCCTTCTTCTTTCTAACTTTCCCAACATCCTCCCACCACACCGCTCTGAGGCACATAGTATAACCTCATAATGCTGACAACCTTAGACAGTTTAAATGCCAAACATCACGCTTCAGGAACACCACGCTACCATATGTCGCCGACCTCTTAAACGCACATTACACAATTAAGTGTCACATTTTGATAATTACTTATCAGATGGACATTCTCTGTGTCATTAAATGAATACACCACTTCTTTCCCATAACATTTATAACCATTACTCTCAAATACAACCGACCATAAACATACATACCATCCACAAAAAAGCAATAAATATTTCATGGAGGTATGAGGTCCCCGAACTCTAGTTCATGAACATACGTAACTTTCCAATTTATCTCTGAAGCAAAAGCCAAGGGATCCCTGAAGGGCCTGACCAGTGAAGGGCTGCTAGAATTGGCAACTTATTATGCGATCAAAAAAATACAAACCTCATTAAGGGAGAAAAAAAGAACATATATATACAATAACTGCGTAAAACATCCATTCATGAAGAGTATGGTGTCTGTTTATTACTGGTGTTAGATTCGGACACAGAACTTCCATTGTAAGGGTGGTCGGAAAACAAAGATGAAATCTAACAGTCCTCTGGGCTGTGCTCTGTAGGTCCTTATCCTGCACATTAATGCTGAAAAGCTTTTGAAGTGCCATGTGTTTGTGCCCCTGTAAGATATGGTAGGTACATACGTGCTACCCCGCACTGCTGGCGACCAAACGGACGATATTCCTTACCACGCCTAGGCATGGTGGCCTTCATATCTTTCCAAATAGCAGCAGACTCGTCATACACGTATACCAGATATTCGGCTAATGACTCTTGTTTGGCAATGTCATAGGCTCCTGACAATATATATAGTCGGTTCCCCAGTGCAAATAGATTTGCAAATTCAATCATCACACGTTCTCCTAGATTCAGAAGTTCTCCTAGATGTGGCAAGCCTCGCAGTTTCTGCCAGCGGTCTAACGCTGTATCGTACACAAAAGTCTGAATGCACTGACCATCTGTACATGTACAGAAAATCTTTGTTCCTACGGCAACAGCTGATGTGAATGGACGAATGGAACTCGGTGAGGTCCGCCTGTACCACCTGTCCTTGCTAGGGTCGTAGCAATGTACTTCCATGTATGTGAGGAAATACAGGTATGTACCACAGGACAATATTGGATTGTAGTGTGAACCTCTGTCATGGTGCAGCTGTGAACACTCTTGCCACTGATTTGTGTGCCGGTTGTACTTTCTCATCTGCAGCAACGGATTGTTTCTTTCAGGATAAACAGAAATGTAATACAAAATGTGATTGACTTCACAAAGGCGATCGAGGCACATAAAATCATCTTCTGGTCCCTTAGATATCGAGGACACACTTGCTTGTTCCCACACGTTTTTTGCATGATTGTACTTAAACAGGGACAAATGCATCTCATCCTCTGATTGTTTATTTTGCAGGATGTAGATGTCGTTATCACTGGTGACTGTCATGGCAGTGTAATCAGGAAAATCTTCAGGCCTGTAACTGCAGCTGATGTACTTCCCTTCCCGTGGGTTTAAGAAGAGAAGATCCTTTGAACTGGAGAGGACGAAATACATCGAAAATTGTCAATTTATGTCGACTAGAAACTCATACATTCTACAAAGATGAGACTGAAATCGCAGCATGCTGTGTTTTAGCAAATCTTATCTTTAATGAGAATGCCCTTTATAAGCAGGAATCATACAAATAGTACATGTATTGAATGTGGAATGAAATTTTCCAAGAATTGTTCACCGGTTACACCGTCAAACAAATAGTATACTAACCCCCATGTTTGATAGTACAACACGGCCATTTCCGTGGTCATCCCAAGCCTCGGCTTCAGTTTGAAGATCCCTTTCTGTACCACATTCATGATGACCTCAGAACTCCCAGGATCCTCCCTGACCAGGGCGTGTTCTAAGATGGCTGCCGTGTCGTCTGAGGTCAGCAGGTTAAAACGAATGTGAGTGAGGATGCTGGGTAGGTGGTGCAGTCTGTAGGGTAAAGAGTAGGGATGGGTTCAAGTTATTTCCTGGTATAACAGAAGCTTCTTCTATGGACCTATCATGAATCTCCTTTTAAAAGGCAATCCACCATTTGTTCCCAAGTTAGTTAAAATAGTTCTCATTGTTGTGCATTATGTATGTCTTTTTAATGTTGTAATCTGCGTCTGTTTGTGTATACATGTAATTGTGAAGTTGTATGTTAACGATGTTTAATGGACTAAATAAAGTATCAAAATATCCTGGACAATTATCCCTGATAGGGCTAAAGTGAAATGTGTCCATGATTATTTTCATTTCATGAAAACTACAGTGAACTCGTTTAGAGCACAGGTAAATTGGCCATAGGCCTTCAATACTAGTTAGTAAGCTTTGGATAAACCAACAACATACACAAATGTACCAATACACACCTGTCCTCCCTGCTGTACTGCACCCATCTCACCACAGCCTCCCACACTGTTGTCTCCTCTTTAACGTCCAGCTCATCATGGCTGATGATCTCAGTCAACTGATTCACACTCAGGCTGTAGAACCCTTCACTGGAGGCAACCTGTAAAGGCACAGACTACATGTATATGTATGTTACCTGGCTCATGTACTATGCAAAACAACCTTTCATTGGTAAAGCCTTCTTAAAACTAAAAAAAAAAACAGCATTGGGAGGTGGGTTCTATTCTTTGAAATAATACTGAAGACAGCTGTGCAGGGTACAAAATTCATATTTGTAGATGAAATTCTGTAATATAAAGATCACCACACTTACAGGGATGCAACCAAATATAATTTTCAAACGTTTTGTAATCATTTCAAACACAAAGAATTTTATGACAGATTCCAACCACCCTTTTATTCACCTCACCCTTGCAATAGAGGAGAGAAAAAAAGAGCCGAAGATTCCGTTTGACAGGGCACGTGGTGCGCCATGAGGAAATGGCAGGAGGGGTCTTGCTTTGGGAACCAAACGAGCCGCGCAGGCGTGGCCGCCCTTCGGTCACACTCAAGAAGCTACTGCTGGAGGACACGGGTTTGCAGGCTGGTGAGCTCCGTTCGATCATGCTGGACAGGAACATGTGGAGACGATGGTGTCACTTCTCCGAGGATGAACTGAACTGAACTAAAAAAGGAGTGACCTGCTATAAAAATAGATGACCTACCTCAACAAAGTTTCTATGAATCAACTGCAGACAACGGTTTTGGACAATGTCCACAGAGTAGACATCAGCAAACTTGTACAGGTCCACACAGGTGGAGTGCTCCACGTTCATGGCCATGTAGCTGCTGCAGGTGTCTCTCACATAGTCCAGTTGGAGGAGGTCGGCTGCCTGGTACAGGGGCTGCACTTTGTCCATTGACACATGGAGGGTTCCCGAGTAGATGTAACTCAGGATCTCTCCAAACATGCCTGCATCCAAGCCCTGAAAACGATGTAACACTAACAGATAAAGATCAAACATTTATCAGACAATAAACATGTACGATATTATCAGAGTACAGATAATGTCCAAGCAGATCCTATGATAGCATAATATAGTACCCAATACAAATAGTAGCCGATGCACGGTCCTGGGTAGGCTACACTTCTTTGCCAGTTTTTGATACACATTCTACTCAATGCTGCCATAGGATCTGCATGGAGGTTGTTATATAGACACGGTATTATGATCAGAGTAACATTATGTACAACAGGGAAATTTATCAAATTCCTTTAATTTGAATGAGGTAAAATTTTCATCCCATTCTTCAATTTTATCTACAAAATCTCTACTACCTGCACATCGTCATATGCGTAATTTTTATTGTACATGCTGGTAATAGCTAATTGTTATATGTGGCTGGCAAAGTTGACCTTTAACCCCTAAATACCAAAGATAAGTAGGGAGGAGGGCATAGTGGGGGACATGAACTTGTCTAACATTTGGGTAAACAATAGATTTGGCCTGTTCTAGATGTACTCTGTGATACTTAGCATTTCCAACAGTTACGTGCTCCACTCTATTGTAACCACACAATCCTACGTTTAAAACAACCGTCTTCTGCCGACTTTCCGCCATGTCACTTGTAAACATGGCCCTGAAGTAGGGGCTGGCCGCGGACAGAACAAGCCGATGGCAGAGAAACCGCCGGCCCTCGACTTCAAGGACGACATCCTGCAGTACCCCAGCCTTCTGTAAGTCACCCACAGTTCCAAGAAACCCTTGCAGATAGCTCTCTTCTTGGTAGGAACGAGGACGAACTGCGCTGACGTGGGGTTCTTGGTGTGCGGCGGCCATGTTGATGATGATGGCATGACCCCGGGTCAAAGGGTAGTTGGATTCGACACATACTGATTACCCCCATAACATAGCAGAAAGAGATGGACACGGATCACTGATGCTGTGAAGCACCTACGACCACTGTAGCAGAAAAAGTACTGACATCATTCCTTGAAATAGAGGGATGCTTACCATAGATCCAGGTCTACTATAATCAGATCTTGCACTGGTTTTGTGGCTTGTATTGAACCTAACATTATTAACGTTACCGATCACTGCGTGTATACAATTTGTACATTTTTTTAGTCTCCCTTGTTGCTTAGTTCTTTTTGTGCCGTGTCGCAGTCTGTATATACTGACTGATAGTAGAAGTTGGATAATACCTTAATTTTTAAAAATGCTAACTTTTGTTTTGACTATTGATATTTTCAAGTATTTACATGTTATGGCTTGATATGTTATGGATCAATTGTGTTGGAAACTACAGATCGACATTTTGTACTATTCGGGATGATGTTGTGATTTTTCCATGTTAATGATGCCTCTGAGGGGGCGAGAAAACAGTTTGCATAGATGGAATTACGACAAAAGTATGCATAATTTATCTGTGAATTTCTGAGTAGATCGATCGGATCATTAAACACAATAGTATTTCACGAAACGACTTCTTTTTCTTTCTAGCAATTAACATTCAAAGTTTAAAGACGGTAAAAAGCATATTACAGTTACATTTTTTTATGGAATATGTATATAAACTGGGCCGAATCTACTGTGAGTAAATTATGCAAATGATCATGTAACCATATAAATGTAAGGCGAGTAACAAATACAATGTTAATAACGCCACACAAAATACTGTAACATAGACGTGAAATTTCCTTTGCCTGTGTGCCACCGTAGTTACTTTACTGGGACTCACATACATGTACCAACCATACCCTCACCAAATACTACAATGGATACCCAAGTTTACTAACTAGGAATGCACTCAGAATAAATGTATCTCGTAGCTACTGCTGCGAAGCTGTTAGGACACAGATCATTAGTTCTGTTTTTACAGAAGGAAATTTGTCAATCTGTAAACCGTTTTACTTCTACCAAAGTATAAAATCTGGTACATCTATCCCACTTTTGAGCATTTGGCAAAAACCTAAGATCTAAACTAAATTAATCAGTTAAACAACCATTCAACAATTAAACAAAGTCAATTTTGCCCTGTCTTGTTTTATGTCCCATTGAGATATGGTAGGTATATACGTGCCACAGGGGAATAAGAACCACGCACTTCATAGGTTTTATGCGGTAGAATGGCCTTCAAGTCTCTCCAGGCATCAGCAGACCTGTCATACATAAACACAAGATATACAATGCCTTCCTGGGAGTCGCTAGTACAGGTTAACAACACGTGCAGCTGGTTCTCCAGTGCGAAAAAAATGGTCCGATAATAAACATAAAAGTTTTCTAGGTTCGGCAAGCCCTTCAGCTCCTGCCAGCGGTCTGACTCTGTATCGTACACCATAGCCTTAGTGAATATAAAGTCCGAGCAAAAAAATTCCGTTCCTATAGCAACAGCTGTGCTGACATCCGAGTGTTGGTGGGGTCCTCTCGAACCAACGGTCCTGTTCGGGTCGTAGCAATACACTTCCGTGTCCGTGAGGAAATACAGGTCTGGACCGCAGGACAATATACTACAAACGACACTAGAATATTGTTAAGTCTCAGTTGTGAACACTCCTGCCACTGGTTTGTGTGCGGGTTGTACTTTCTCATCTGCAGCAGTGGTCTGTCGTCTTCAGGATCAACAGCAGTGTAATACAGAACCCCATCAACTTCATAAAGGCCTTTCTCATACATGTTATCTTCTGGTCCCTTAGATATTGAGGACACACCTGCTTGTTCCCACGCGTTTTGTTCATGGTTGTACTTAAATAGAGACAACTGATTCTCCTCGTCTGATTCCTCAGTATGCAGGATAAAGATGTCGTTATCACTGGTGACTGTCATGTCACGGACATAAGGGAGGTCGTAACTGCAGCTGATGTACTTCCCTTCCTGAGGGTTAATGAAGAGGAACTCCTTGATTACGGAACTGGAGAGGGTTAAAAAACACAGTCAGTAAACCTGGAGCGATAATTCATATCTTTTTATTGGGATGAGGCTAGAATCACATGCACTGTTCTATCTTATTTTGTAGCTCCTTGAGAAGCATCCTTTAAAGCATTAGTAGGAATTAGATTAATAGTAGAACAAAATGACGGTACAATGGCCTAGTGGGTAGACTGTTCGCATTCGGAAGGTCGTGAGTTCGATCCCGGCCAAGTCATACCAAAGACTATACACCTTTCTCACGCGGCGGCCATGATAGATCTAAAACGAGTTCAATGTGGCAAACAAAAGGCTGTCCATCATAATTACCAGTTCGACCAATGGTAGCCTGCCAATTAGGAAATCGACCAATAAGTGAATGGCTGCAAATTCGTTAAAAATTTGCATTATTATGTTTTTATTTTGCATCTCTTAATGGACTATGGGGTCAGTCTACACTACTCTGTACATTTTTCGGTGCATAACACTTCTTGTAATATTTATTATTCCATCTTCTATCGTGAAAATTTGTGTGGTTTGGGGGAAAACTAAATGGGACCTGATTTTAGAAATAAGTTTTGTCTGTTTGCCTCATTGACCTCTTCTTGGATCTATCATGGCCGCCGCGTGAGAAAGGTGTATAAAAATGGCACATGCTGCTTTCTCTGCTTAGCACTCAGCATTCGGGAAAGAGTATGGAAGTTGAACACACACCACTACCAGTGGACTAGCCCTCTGCTGTAGTGATTGCGTTGTGTGTGGTCCAGGGCTAATGAAACAGAGATGGGCACCGCCATATGCGCCACAAATGGGCACCGCCCTTGGCGCGGGAAGGGTTTAACTTTTTTAACTAACATTATGCAAGGATTAATCACGACTAACATTGTACAAAGTCAGACAAATAAAAAAAAATACATGTCTGACTAACCTACGGGGATAGTTCAACAGCACAGCCATCTCTGTAGTCATCCCAGCATTATGAGTTCAGTCTTCTTCTAGTCATCCCAGCATCATGAGTTCAGTCTTCTTCTTGCTGATCTTGAGCCCTGTACTGATTGATGTTTCCTCCAGATGAGCTGTTTTGTCCTGCATCTGCTTTTGGTTGTGTGAGAGAAGTGCCAGGTCATCGGCAAAATCTAGGTCTTCCAGTTGTGTCCATAATGTCCATTGGATCCCAGTACTCTTCCCTCTAGTAGCTGTCCTCATGATCCAGTCTATTACCAGGAGGAAAAGAAACGGAGACAGTAAGCAACCCTGTCGCACTCCTGTCTTCACCTCAAAGCTTTCCTGCAGTACCCCAGCCTTCTGTAAGTCGCCCACAGTTCCAAGAAAGCCGTGCAGATAGCTCTCGTCTTGGTAGGAACAAGGACGAACTGCGCTGACGTGGGTTTCTTGGTCCGCGGCAGTCATTTGATGATGACGACATGACGCAGGGGTCAAAGGGTACATCGGCTAGAGAATCACTGATAACCCACATAATGTCGATGTAATAGTTCGATGTCCATATACCCAGAATACGATGTTGATGATGATGATTAATCCAAGGGTCAAAGTGTGTGTTGACAGACACTGATAATCCAAATGATGTGGCAGTTAGAATGCTTACACCTTTCCTAGAGATGGAAGAATGACTACCATAAGATGTAAATCACTAAATCAAGATATATGTACCACTTGCAAGGTTTTGTTTTACGTGCCGTTCTACCAAATTCCGTCAATACTTCTTAAAATTCACCGACAAAAAGGAAACAATTCTCCTTCTAACATCACAAAACCCACACATAATATAAAAGGTGGCATCTTTCGTCTTCCACTGTCTTTGAAAAAGGACTTGAACCCAATAACCCAAGGATCTAGAGCTTTCAATAGTTTTAGACAAGAATAGACACCTGTAATATTGTTTTTACATTGTTGTAACCTCCCATGTTTCCTGCAATTAGCCCACAGGCAAGAATTTGCAATAAACTTTATTTATTATCAGCTTTGGTAGTAAAAATATGCCCCATGCCTGTAATGTTTCTTCTCGATTTAGTATGCGGGCACGTGTCTGTATGTGAATACATCCAATTCCAATCAGATGTTGGGCCTGCTGATAGCTTATATAAGAACCAATATTACACCAGTTTGTATCTTTCTTTTAAAACATGATTCAACTTTGTCATGATTTTACTTGGCACGTCTTTGCATTTCAATGTTGTTGAAAATAGATGTTTCACAATACATGTGATAATGTAGTGCGCCGGTAAAGGTTACACATCCAGGTAATAAGAAATACCCCAAATCAGATACTCATGCAGCTGGATATTATTTTGGAAACGTCAGACGTCACAACGTTAGCATCCACTAGTAAATGTGATAATGTAGTGATTTTTCTGTGCTAAGAAGGCCTTCAACTTTGAGAAAATTCCAAAAAAGTGTTTCATAAATGTTATGATGACACGATTAGTTCATGTCCCCTTCAAAGTAAAAATGTTCTTCAGACAGAATAGAACAAAATGACGACTATCTTTCCAGCAGTACATATTTATTGTTAAAAATGATACAAAAAGCATTATTCTGGAATTATACATTATATCTGCGATGCATGTCTATAATCTGATGTGCCTAACTTTACAAATGGCTTAAAACAAACAAACGTTAACAGTAAATAACACACCTGTGACGCAATAAACCTAAACATTTTGTACAATGGTAATGGCATCACAGAAAAAAAATATATGGAAAATGCCATTAGAATCACATAGGACTTAATGTAATGTTAAATAAATATCGCCTCAGTCTGCTACCCTCCTATAGTTTACTGAAACTACCCCCTCCCCCAATCGCCCCAACCAAATACAACGAGGGGAAATTAACAGATTTTAGCCAGTGTATGTATTTCTGCTGTTAGGTTTTAAGACCAATACAAAAAAAGATGGAAACATGTCTATAAATCTACCACTACAATATAAATCCCATAGTTGAGACTTTCAGCAAAACCCGTGATCTGAACAAAATGTTATCGATCTACCCTGCCGGGCACTCTATGCATCCTTTACCTAACGACAAAAGCGTCAGGAATTATGTTTTATGCCCCCCTAAGATATGACAGGTATATACGTGCCACAGGGCAATGAAAACCATACGTAAAATACTCCGTATTAGGCAGGGTTGCCCTCATGTCTGTCCAGGTATCAGCAGACCTGTCATACACATATACTAGATTGATGAATCCTTCTTGGGAGTCACTACAGCAGGTTAAGAAGATGTGCAGTTGGTTCCCCATTGCGAAGAGACTGGGAACATTATCAATATCAAAGTTTCCTGGGTTCGGCCAGCCTTGCAGTTTCTGCCAGCAGTCTAACTCTGTGTCGTACACCATGGTCTGAGTTAAGTTCATGTCTGTGCAGAAAATCTCTGTTCCCATGGCAACGGCAGTACAGACTTCAGGAATGTACCCTGGTGAGGTCCGCTTGCTCCAACGGTCCTGGCTTGGGTCGTATCGATGCAGTTCCGAGCTCGTGAGGAAATATAGGAATGAGCCACAGGACAATGCTACATAGTAGTCGTAGTATTCAGTAATGTCAATTTGCTGTGAACACTCCTGCCACTGGTCCATGCCCTGGTTGTACTTTATCATCCTTATATCGCCTTCGGATACATCAACAAAAAGACAGCATAAAATCCCATTAACTCCAATAAGGTACTTTCTGTTGTATCTCGAATATTCCATAGATATTGAGGACATACCAGCATCTTCCCACACATTTCCCGCATGGTTGTACTTAAACATGGACAACTTATTGTTACTCTCTTGCTCACGAGTCAGGACGTAGATGTTGTTATCGCTGGTGACTGTCATGGCTGTGGAATCAGGAAGGTCTTCATTCCTGTAACTACAGCTGATGTACTTCCTTTCCAGGGGGTTTATGAAGATGACGTCATTGGCACTAGAGAGGAAAAAGTATATCAGAAACTGTCAATAAAACTGGACTGGAAACTCATAACTCTTTAGGGATGAGGCTAGATCACAACTTGCACTGGTCTTTCAAATTCTGTAGTCTCTTCATTTATTACATTCAGGCCCTTAAACTGTGGAATGGTAGTGTACAATGATTTTTTTCAGTTAAAAAAAATCAAACAAATAAATATTTACCGACCCACTGGCCTGATTGGGCAGCAGGGCCATTTCCGTGAACATCCCAAGCCTCGGTTTCAGATCGGGGTTTCCTTTCTGTACCACATTACTGATGACCTCAGAACTCCCAGGATCCTCCCTGACCAGAGGGTGTTCCAAGATGGCTGCCCTGTCGCCTAAGGTCAGCAGGTTGAAACGGATGTGAGGGAGGATGCTGGGCAGGTTGGGCAGTCTGTAGGAACAAGGTAGTTGTGTGTTCAGATGATTTCTTGGTATCAAAGCAGCTCCTTACTTTTTTTACTCAGTTTGTCTTGATATGCACCAATAGAGAATTAACACAAACCTGTTCTCTCTGCTGTGCTGCACCCATCTCACCACAGCCTCCCACACTGCTGTCTCCTCTTTAACATCCAGCTCATCGTGGCTGATGATCTCAGTCAGCTGATTCACAGTCAGGCTGCAAAACTCGATGGTAAAGGAAAACTGTGGATGCAGATTACATGTACATGTACCAAGGCACTGCGGAAAAGCGTGTCTTTATATTGTGCTTTCATGCAATATGTATATGAATATGTCATATAATATGGTCTTTTTCAAAACGACCAGCACTTTTTTTCTATCTGTATCCACGTCGCCGGTATAACTACCGATCGGTGTAACACACTGCCTTAGCCCGGGACCTCAACTTTATAGGGGTTGCTTCATGTAGATGTACTGTCACACCTAACCTTTAAACCAAAAATGCTTAAAAGATTTAGTTTAAATGCGCCCTTTCCCCATAATATTTGTTATGATGGGTTCATTTTATTCAAAATATTGCATACTTCATTGAAGGGTACATTTCCTTTCCCATATCATATAGTTTCTAAAGTTCTTTGAACCATATTGCAGTGTATGCAACATAGATGCGTAATTGAATTGCTATTTTGGACACTGGCCTTACACAATATGAAGACTAACCTCAGTAAATTGGCTCGCAATCCCCAGCAGACAAGCTTTACGGACAATGTCTACAGAGTAGACATCAGCAAACTTGTACAGGTCCACACAGGTGGAGCGCTCCACGTTCATGGCCATGTAGTTGCTGCAAGTGTCTCTCACATAGTCCAGTTGGAGGAGGTCGGCTGCCTGGTACAGGGGCTGCACTTTGTCCAGGGACACATGGAGGGTTCCCGAGTAAACGTAACTCAGGATCTCCCCAAACATGCCTGCATCCAAACCCTGTAAACAATATAACTTAACAATGTTCAAACATTTACCACATATAACAATCTCATTATCAGGGTATTATATACAGTAGGGGAAATATATCAGTATCACAGCTTCTTTGATTTAGGACCAAATTCACATCCCATTCTCCAATTTAATCTACAACAGCTATTTGCGTATTTAGTTATATGTTCCTGTTAACTAAGCGCAACTGAATTTTCAATTAAGAAATACATACTCATAAGGTCGCAGCCCACAGTATTTATCCGCGACCCCCGTGGTCTATTACGCAGGGGTTAAAAAGTAGTGCGTCCGAAATCTGGACTCGCCTGTAAACACCGTAACGTGAAAGACAGCGGAGGATGAGCTTTGCTATATGGTAGTATAAGGAGTCGACTTTCAGGTGATATGAGTAAGGTTTTGATGTTTGTCCATTTGGTGTATAAATGTGCGTGACCTTTACAGCTGACTGCCTGGGTGAGTCGGCTGCAGTTCCGTATGGCCCCGCATGGCCCTATTTAAAAGTGGGCGTCATAATAAAAAAAAAAAAAACACAACTTTTTTTGCTTTTCAGTCATTTTGTAGATTCAACCCTCAACTTCAACATACTAGTTCGGCGTACTTGAAAACTGCACCCTACTATGATTTTATCGGCATTGATGTGAGTCACCTTGCGGTCCTTAACTATAGAAATCCCCATAGGCGAAAAACTGTGTTCTGCTACCATAACGGGGGTCCCGTGCTCGAGGAGGTGCCTCGACCACGTTAAACAGCCTCATTACTCATACTGGGTACCTACTGGCTGGCAAAATACACCAGATGATTATACAATTTTGGCTCGCAAAGTTGACCTTTAACCCCTAAATACAAAAAAAAAAAGGTCAGTAAGTGGGGAGGGGGGTATAACGGGGGATATGTCTAACATTTGCGTTTACAATTGATTTGGCCTGTTTTAGATGTACTCTGTGATACGTAGCATTTCCAAAAGTTACGTGGTTCACTATATTCTAACCAAACGTTAGCCTCTACCAGGTTTCGTGGATCGGTGATCTAATTGTAGAAATTGGACAAATAGAGTCTATAGTACGCTAGGGGAGTTAGCCGGCCAGAAGAGTACGTTTCCTCACCACGATGTGAGGATAATGATTCTACCGATCCACGGAGCCTGGTAGAGGCTAACCAAACAAAACGCCAACCATACTTGTATAACAACAGTCTTCTGACGACTTTCCGCCATGTCACTTGTAAACATGGCCCTGAAGTAGGGGCTGGCCGCGGACAGAACAAGCCGATGGCAGGGAAACCGCCGGCCCTCGACTTCAAGGACGACATCCTGCAGTACCCCAGTCTTCTGTAAGTCGCCCACAGTTCCAAGAAACCCGTGCAGATAGCTCTTATCTTGGTAGGAACGAGGACGAACTGCGCTGACGTGGAGTTCTTGGTGTGTGGCAGCCATGTTGATGATGATTGTGTGACCTCAGGGTCAAACGGAAGGTAGACAAACACCGATTACCCACATAATGTAGCAGTACGAGTGCCAGAATCATCTCTCAAGATGAATGACGATAGTAAGATACAAGGTATCGATATATGTAGTGCTATCTTCAAGGTTCTGTTTTTAATTATAGATGCCATTTACTTGTTATTACTGCCTTACGCTCCAAGCATCGATACACCCATAGCAATATGTTCTTGTACTACACTGGACAACGAACCGCTTCCACTGATTTACAATATTTTTCGGCTTGACAGAACGGGCACGTTGATGCATGTGACTGAGGGTGCATGAATTGGTCAATCTAAAAAGTACAATGTAAGCGTAGAATAAGCATCTAACATAGATACAGTTTTAATGTGCCGTGTGACTGCATATGGTTGCCTATGCATGCATGGTAATTGCATACAAGTTTCCTGATTGTTATCAGTTTTCTGACGATTTTTTTATTGCACATAACATTTTCTGATTGCATACCGGATTTTTCCTAAGGTAGGCCGTCAGAAGACTGAACAAAAGTGACATTAAGATGATAAAACGACCACGAACATTTCCCTTTTACTGTAGTCAGAGATCATCCTACCCTATAGCCATTGCAACTCATATAAAAGGACACGACTCTGTTTTTTAATCATTTATTGATACTAGGTTTGGGTTAATAAGAAAAATTATCTACTAATCATTATTATCCACACGTGACCTTATCATCTCATAACTCTACTTAAACTGAAATAGTCACTTACTTTTTATACTAAAGACAGCTATTCAATTGATGAATACCATGGATATTTACTGTTATAAGAAATGAGAAGACAGTCTAATACAAAAACTGGAATACAATATCTTGAACACATATAAAAACACAGAACATCAGTTGGTCTCAAATTAAAGGTATTACATCCTATTTCCTGGAAACTTAACAATATAAACACCAAACAAAATAGGTCACTAATTAATTCCAAATTGTACCTTCTTATATTCTACACAAGCTAGCCTCTCCTGATATGAATCTAGTCAAGGTCCTGGAGTCTGCAACGGATGCAGATCTATGTGTATGTACTTCAAATTCAACTTGTTTCGCTGTAGTTTTATTTCATGGTGGGAGCCAAACATTGGGTTTATTTCGGTGTGTATCAAGTTCACAGTGGAAAAATATTGTGTCAAGTAGTTATACAAGGGAAGCATATTTATGGTGCTACGAATTCACGGTGGAGGTCACAGTGAAAACTATGAAAATAAAACCACGACGAAAGTTCCATGACTTCCTGGCACTTACTAATGTCGTCACAGAGATCCTGTCTCTGCCAGGACTAGGAATTACCTTATGTTTACCGGAATAATTCCAACTGGTCACATATATCTGCGACCTTCAAATGAAAAAAAGAAATTTAAGAGACACGCAATGTCCCCCAGCTATACACAGTTTAGATATACAGTAGTGCATTACGCTGGGGGCATTGGGAATCTATTCAGACACATATACTTATATTGCAGATATGTGTGAAAGGATAGACTAATGCTGCTAGCCCTGGCCTGTGGAAAAGCTTCTGTGAAATGTGTTGCACTTGGGATCTGTCAAACACAATGTTTTTCAAAGAGGCGAACATAAGCAAACAGGCACATAAATGTAATGGAGTGTTCACAATATAACCTTGATCACAATCTGTTACTTTGTCCTCAGCATTATGCAATAATTATCCGATTTTCACCAGATATATCAGAAAAGGAAGGGTACCCTTAAGTGATATGAAACTTCTAACAAGTGGACAAAATTGGCAAACTTTTAAGATTACTGGTAGAAATCACCGAATCTTAGACAGTTATAGTGTTGACATTATACACCGTTTGCACCCTCAGTGCTAGCTGTACCCTGTGTGTTCAGATGCGGCAGGTACATACGAGCCACAGGAAACATTGGGTCAAACATATACCAACGGCCTTCGGACAGGATAGACAACTCTTTCCAAACACGTTCACACTTGTCATACACACAAACCAGCCAAACTTCTCTCAACTCCCCTGCAGTATAGCCATGTACCACTGCATGCAGCTTGTTTTCGAGCACAAAGAGACTGATGTTTTCAATCCCATAACCTGTGTTCAGCCACCCTGGAAGCTCATGCCAGCTGTCTGCCTCTGTGTCATACACCAGTGTCTTGTTTAAGTCATAGTCCGTGCTGAATATTTCTGTGCCAATTGCAACTGCGTTATAGACTTCAGGAATGTGCTCTGACCAGGATTTTCCGCACCACTGGTCTGCCTTTGGGTCGTAACAATACAATTGTGTCCGTGTAAAGATATAGATGTGGTGATTGCAGGATACCGCCACGTTGTAGTCCAACTGCCCGTCATGCTGAAGAGTGGAACAGTTGTGCCACTTGTTTGTGTGCTCGGGTTGTACTTCTTTAACACCACCTCAGGCAGTGATGATGTCACAATGAGGTAAAAGCTGTCCATCAATTTCCATAAGGTAGTCAGAAGGTGGGTAGTGGTCGCTTGGGTCTACCATACATACTGAAGACTTACGTTCCCAATTGTTCTTGATATGGTTGTACTTAAACAGAGCATGCTTTTGGCTGGACTCTCTAGCCAGAAAGTAGATGTCATTATCAGTAGTAACTGTTCCTGCGACTGGACATATGTCGTAGTGACACCTGATGTACTTCCCTTGCCCTGGGTTCATCCACAGCATCTCTTTTGTGCTGTAAAGGATGAGATGAAGCATTCAATGTTCAGTCACATTAAGTCTTATCTATAAAATTCATCCCACATTCATGCCACAGCAATTGTACTTGTTGGTCCTCGAATGTAAAAAATGTATATATATATCGCTAAAGGGGAATACCAACATAAACCCGGAAAGCCCTTCCCTTCGTACACAAAGTCTAAAAGATTGAAAATGGTTAGATGTGAGTTTTTTCCCCAGCCTTCTTTTTTCTCATATTGTCGCCATGCTGCATATTGCTAAGAAATACCAGGGAACCAAGAAACCAATAGGTGTGGCCCCTTTCAAACTTTCACAAAGTTACTGTAGACTTATTAATAACTGTACACAGGATTAATAAACGTGCATTCAAAGCACACAAAAAATAAGTCTGTTATTAATCTTTAACATTTGCAGCAAAAAGCGAATGAAAACCTAATGTATCATTTTTAATGAATGAACAAGAGCCATATTTCTTTTGCTGCGGAGAGACAATATTGCAGTTGTCATTGATGGAAAAGGGGATATTTTACTTATTGCTGACACTGATGCTGATTAAACGAAAGGAGCACGAGCCTGTACTTATTTTCAACACACCTTTCAGTGAAAAGTAGAGCCATTTCCAGTGTGTCCATCCCGACCCTCCTCTTCATGTTGGAAGTCTCCTTTACCACGTTCCTGATAGCAGATCTCCCAGGATCCTCGCTGATCAGGGGGTGATCCAAGATGGCCACCATGTTGTACGGGGTCAGCAGGTTGAAGCGGATGTGAGGGAGGATGTTGGGTAGGTGGTGCAGTCTGTAGGGTACAGGATGGGGTGGATTTATCTGACATTTTGGTGCAACATCAACATTGTCAATGAATTATGTTTATTCCATGATAGAACCGTCAGTTTTACCTAAAAACACAAACCTGTCCTCCCTGCTGTGCTGCACCCATCTCACCACAGCCTCCCACACTGTTGTCTCCTCTTTGACATCCAGCTCATCGTGGCTTATGATCTCAGTCAGCTGATTCACACTCAGGCTATAAAACTCCTCACTGGAGGCAACCTGTGGCAGTAGAGTACATATACTGTATGGTACGGTGAAATGCAAAGGCTTCTTAAAACTGATGATAATGATGAAGAAAACTGAAAAGCACTGAAAAGTAGGCTATAAAAACTATTTATATCTTTCTGCTGTTAAGAAATTCCTTTTTTTTAGATGACATCTTCTAAGATAACAGTCGCTTTACTTATAAAGAAACTGTAATTTGTATTTAGCAAACTCTAGAGTTTCAAGAAGGATTTAAACCACCTATGTATGAGAGAAAAGCAAAACAGAAATGAAGTGAAGTTGTCAAAATAGCATCAGACCAACCTCAACAAAGCTTCTTTGGATAAACTGCAGACAAGCTTTTTTGACAATGTCCACAGAGAAGACATTCGCAAACTTGTACAAGTCCACACAGGTGCAGCGCTCCACGTTCATGGCTAAGTAGCTGCTGCAGGTGTCTCTCACATAGTCCAGTTGGAGGAGGTCGGCTGCCTGGTACAGGGGCTGCACTTTGTCCAGGGACACACGGAGGGTTCCCGAATAGATGTAACTTAGGATCTCCCCAAACATGCCTGCATCCAAGCCCTGCAAAACAGTAAATCGTAATAATGTTCAAACATTTAACACATGAGGTATCATTATCAGGGTGTATAAGGAAGGGAAATATATCACATTTGCTTGTTTATCTTATGAAGGTCATTATCTCTACTACTTCTTATGTGTACTTAATCTGTGTCCGATAACTGTAAATAATTTTTTTTTTTGTGTTAAAAATACATGCTCATTATAATGTGGCCACAAAGATGAACTTTGACCCCAATATGAGGCCACTAGGTGGGGAGGGGGGCATGATGTGGGGCAAATGAAAGTTTGATTTGTTCATTTTGGTAAAAAAAGGATCTCAACTGCTTCACATCTTCTCTATGGTACGTAGCATCTTTGCAAGTTCTCTGTCTACTCTATTCTAACTCTATTCTACACCGACCCTACCTGTAAAACAACCGTCTTCTGGCGACTTTCCGCCATGTCACTTGTAAACATGGCCCTGAAGTAGGGGCTGGCCGCGGACAGAACAAGCCGATGGCAGGGAAACCGCCGGCCCTCGACTTCAAGGACGACATCCTGCAGTACCCCAGCCTTCTGTAAGTCACCCACAGTTCCAAGAAACCCGTGCAGATAACTCTCGTCTTGGTAGGAACGAGGACGAACTGCGCTGACGTGGGGTTGTTGGTCTGCGGCAGCCATGTTGATGATGATGACATGACCCCAGTGTCAAAGGGTAGCTTGACTTGACTAACTCTGATTACCAACATAATGTAGCAGTAAGAGTGGTGCCATCTCTCGGGAAGGAAGGATGTCTGCCATAAGATACAGAAAACCCATACCGTCATTTGACAGGGATTTGTTTACTCTTTATCGTGCAGTTAATAAGTTAATATACAAACACATCTCAAGCTACATATTTAACATTACTAAGAAACGAGAAGAAGCCGAACAAATGTATTAGAATAGTTTTAGAATCTATGTTTTAGAGTAGTCTTAGAAACCATGTTTACTGCTTTACTACCCTCTGTATCTATATGCCTGTACTTAGCCCGATAGGGCATGAATGTGCAATAAAGGCTATTATCAATTAATTAAAGTTAATCTGAGTTTTCGATATTGAAAATATGCCCCAGAGACACAATGTGTTTTCACAATGCTTATATATAAAAGTTATTAAAGTACGTCAGCACGTCTGGCTGTATACTAATATATCCATCGCTACACTGTGGTCAAGCTGAACTTGTCGATACATACATTTAAGGTGATATTTATCCTGTCTCGATATTCTTTTTACAAAGTGTTAATGTATTTTTATTTTAACTTTTTACAACATAAAGTGCTTTACTTTTGACAACTTAAAGTGCTCTATACATGTGGTGGCTTAATGCCCTAGTAGCCTTATTACCTCCATGAAATGTCATGGAGGTGAAATGTCATGGAGGTTATATTTTACCCCGCGTTTGTCTGTGTGTCTCTGTGTGTGTGTGTGTGTGTGTAAACAAAATAACTCAAGAACGGTTAGGCGGATTGGTTTCATACTTGGTGTGTTGGTAGTGTGTGATAAAAGCTGGAAATGATTAGATTTTGGGCCCCCTAGCGGCTCCCCTTGGTACTGCAGCGCAACTTCCGGTTTTGCTATCTCGGTGTTCTGAACATGCTATGGCCACGATTTTTAAGTATTAGAAAGCTCTTGTGCTCAGGAATGAATGACATAAGTTTGGGCCCCCTAGCGTCTAGTTTTGGGATAGCAGGGGCATTTTTGTCGAAAACTTCTGAAGAGGATAACTCAAAAAGGGAACAACGGATTTTCATGATTTTTGGTATGTAGGTACCTTAGACAATGTTTTATAAGGTAAAATACCAATTATGCAAAAAGGAATACATTTACATAATCAATGAGAATATTCTATCATAGCAGTTTTTCTATGTATCTCTTGTCCTGGACATGATATGGTCTTGACGTTTGGCTGGTAGATAGCTTGCAGTGTCATGCCAAAGTGGAGCAGGATTCAGCACCCTAACATTTAATTTTGGAACTGCAGGGGCGTTTTTGTCAAGACATTCCAAAGAGGATAACTGCAGAAAGGATTGACGAATTGGCATCATTTTAGGCATGCAGGTAGCTTTGGCAAAGATGTTCATAATGATATGTATGTTATGCAAATGAGGACTTAATTTGCATAATTAATGAGGGAATTGTATAATTACATTGTTTGCAATAACTGGACTTCAATAAATGTAACACTTGTTAATTATGATAGGTGGAATATAAGCAGAAACCAAATATGGTAATGAGGAACTAATTTCCATAATGTTTGTAACAACGCAAAACCGCCTATTGATTAATGATTTTATAATTTTGACATGTGTATATTAGTCAATGATGATTAACACCATGCATAAATTATGTTTATGTGTTAGTCAATTGCATGCATGAAATTCACAAAAGCTCTGAATATTCTTGGAGGTATGAGGTCGCCGAACTCTAGTTATATTTTACCCCGCGTTTGTCTCTCTGTGTGTGTGTGTGTGTGTGTGTGTGTGTGTGTGTGTGTGTGTGTGTGTGTGTAAACAAAATAACTCATGAATGGTTGGGTGGATTGTTTTCATACTTAGTGTGTTGATAGTGTGTGATGAATGCTGGAAATGATTAGATTTTGGGCCCCCTAGCGGCTCCCCTTGGCACTGCAGCGCAACTTCTGGTTTTACTATATCGGTGTTCTGAACATGCTATGGTCACGATTTTTAAGTATTAAATAGCTCTTGTGTTCAGGAAGAAATGACATAAGTTCGGGCCCCCTAGCGTCTAGTTTTGGGATAGCAGGGGCATTTTTGTCAAAAATTTCTGAAAAGGATAACTCAAGAAGGGAACAACGAATTTTCATGATTTTTGGTATGTAGGTACCTTAGACAATGTTGTACAAGATAAAATACTAATTATGCAAAAAGGAATACATTTGCATAATTAATGAGAATATTTTATCATAGCAGTTTTTTCTATGTATCTCTTGTCCTGGACATGATATGGTCTTGACATTTGGCTGGTAGATAGCTTGCAGTGTCATGACAAAGTGGGGCAGGTTTCAGCCTCCTAAAATTTAATTTTGGAACTGCAGGGGCGTTTTTGTCAAGACATTCCAAAGAGGATAACTGCAGAAAGGATTGACAAATTGGCATCATTTTAGCCATGCAGCTAGCTTGGGCAAAGATGTTCATTATGATATGCATGTTATGCAAATGAGGACTTAATATGCATAATTAATGAGGGAATTGTATAATTCCATTGTTTGCAATAACTGGACTTCACTTGTTAATTATGATAGGTGGAATATAAGCAGAAACCAAATATGGTAATGAGGAACTAATTTGCATAATTTATGTAAAAAAATGCAAAACCGCCCATTGATTAATGATTTTAAAATTTTGACATGTGTATGTTAGTCAATGAATAACACCATGCATAAATTATGTTAATGTGTTAGTCAATTGCATGAAATTCACAAAAGCTCTAAATATTCATGGAGGTATGAGGTTGCCGAACTCTAGTTAGAAACTAAAACTTGATAGATAGACGTTTTGCAATTATTGGGTTGTTCTTGTGATTTTATTTTCATATCAAGATTGCCTCTAAGAGGCGGGAAAAGTAACAAAACATAGTTGCGAAAAGAATCAAGATTGCCTCTAAGAGTCGGGAAAATTAACAAAACATAGTTGCGAAAAGAAATCTGTAATATCTTATATTCTACCCTCATAGTGAAATTATCTTTGGAAGTAACGAAGTGTGTTTTCATAGAAGGCATCACGACACAAATCATACATGGTTTATCTAAAGACTTCTTTGAAGTATGCGAACATTCACCTGGATGTGATGCTCTAATTAAGGGCTTTGTCCAGTACCCTATTGAGATTGAGATTGAGATGACAGTGCTTAACAAAACCAGGGCACTTTCTTTAAATCAGTAAGCATTTATTGCAAAAACGACACAAAAAGATGCGGATTGAACATACTGTGCGTAACTTGGCAATGGCTTTATACGCAAAACTATAAGTTAAATAAAGAATACAATGTTGAACATGCCACATAAAAAGATGTATGTAACAAAAATCCATCCTACATTTAATTACGTGAGTAGGGCTCCAATAACACCCACCTCTATAATCAAACAGTATTATAAATGGCATAGGATACTAACTAGAAAGGCACCCAATGTAATGTTATATTGTATGTACTCCTGTTAAACTTTAAGGCACAGAAAATCAGTTCAGTCATAATACAGAAATATGCCCTTATCAGTAAGAAAAAATGAAGCAATTCTGTAAATCTTCTTACTTCTACTAAAGTATAAAATCTAGTTCATTTATAGACTGTAGAACATTCAGTAAAAGCCAAGATCTAAACAACTTGTCGCTATTCAGTCCTAACCTATACTCAAAATGTTCTTATCCTGCACATTAACACTAAATAAGAAGTGATGTGTTTTTATGTACTCTTAAGATATGGTACGTACATACGTGCCACGGGGGAAGAAGAACCAAACGTATAATAATCATTATTATTAGGGAGGTTTGCATTCAGCTTTGCCCAGGCATCAGCAGACCTGTCATAAACATATACCAGATATACCATGTCGTCATGGAGGTCGCTATCACAGGCTAACAAAATGTGCAGCTGGTTCCCCAGTACGAAAAGGCTTTGACTACCATCAACATCGAGGTTTCCTGGCTTCTCCCAGCCACGCAGTTTCTGCCAGCGGTCTGACTCTGTGTCGTACACCATCGTGTGAGTGAAAGGGGAATCTGTACAGAAAATCTCGGTTCCCATGGCAACAGCTGTACAGACACTATGAAAGATCCCAGGTGGGGTCCTCTTGCACCACCGATCCTCCACTGGGTCATAGCGATGCATTTCCTTGTTTGTAAGGAAATAGATGTGTGAATCACAGGATAATACTGCTACGTCTTCAAAAGCCATGTCAAGCTGCAGCTCTGAACACTCCTGCCACTGGTTTGTGCGTGGGTTGTACTTTCTCATTTGCTGCAAAGACCGACCGTCATTAACAGCAAGGTAATAAAAATTCTGATCAACTTTAAAAAGGTGTTCCTCATACAACGAAAAGTCGTCTTCTGGTCTCTCAGATATCGAGGGCACACCTGATTGTTCCCAAAGGTTTACTACAGGGTTGTACTGAAACAGGGACAACTGCTTCTTATTCTCTGATTCTATAGTTTTTAGGATATAGATATCGTTATCACTGGTGACTGTGATGGCTGTGGAATCAGGAAGGTCTTCTAGCTTGTAACTACAGCTGATGTACTTTCCTTCCTGAGGGTTCATGAAGAGGAGCTCGTTGGAACTAGAGAGGAAAAAATACATCTGTCATTATAAGTGTCCAAAGTAAAACTGGACTGTAAACTTATAACATTAACTTCGTATAGGGATAATGCTGAAATCACAGCATGCACTGTACAAGCAAGTCTTATCTTGTAGCCCCTTAAGAAATGTCTAAAAGTATAAAGATGAATAAGAATAGTGCATTTATTGCAGGAACACAGAATTTGGAATGACATTGTGCAATGGTTTTTCACAGCTAACAAAATTTAACAAATAAGTAAGTACCCCGGGGCTGCATTGTACAGCAGCGCCATTTCCATGGTCATCCCAAGTCTAGGCTTCAGGTTGAGCTTCGCTTTATGTATGACATTTCTGATGACCTCATTACGCCCAGGATCCTCCCTGACCAAGGGGTGATCCAAGATGGCTGCCGTGTCGTCTGTGGTCAGCAGGTTTAAGCGGATGTGAGAGAGAATGCTGGGTAGGTGGTGCAGTCTGGAGGGTACAGGGTAGGGGCAGATTTAGCTGGCTGCCTGATATCACATCACATTCTTAATTAATTATTTTATGTTCAAACCTTAATTTGCACCTATACCCACCTGTCCTCCCTGCTGTGCTGCACCCATCTCACCACAGCCTCCCACACAGTTGTCTCCTCTTTAACATCCAGATTATCGTGGCTGATGATCTCAGTCAGCTGATTCAAACTCAGGCTGCAAAACTCCTCATTAAAGGAAAACTGTGATGCACAAAGTACACAAGTGCAAGGTGTTCTGATGTACAAAAACAATACGTGTATAAGATTATATACTACTCAACAATAGCAATCAAACGCTCAACAGAATGCGGTGTAAATGACTTAATTTTGTTCTGACATATACGAATGTGCATTTTTTTTATGGCTAATCTGAAAAGCAATCAAATGCCCTGTATGTATACAGCCTCTGTTACTGCCCATTATGTATCACACCGACTTTTCAGGCACATGGCATAGATGCAATCGGTTGTACCTTAATGGAAGACCTGCCATACCTAACCTCTTAACACCAACTTTTTCAACATTCTTTGTTATAGGGGGTCTATTTTTCTTAAATATTGCATACATCAGCAAAATTAATATTTAATCGTATCACAAAATTTGTGCTACAGTAGCTCTTTGGGCTAATTCATTAGGTAAAGATATAATGCACAGCTTACCAGCCCAATAGGAAGACTAACCTCAGAAAAGTGTCTGGCGCTCCACTGTAGACATTGCTGCTTAACAATGCCCACAGAGAAGACATCAGCAAACATGTACAGGTCCACACAGGTGGAGCGCTCCACGTTCATGCTCATGTAGCTGCTGCAGGTGTCTCTCACATAGTCCAGTTGGAGGAGGTCAGCTGCCTGGTACAGGGGCTGCACTTTGTCCAGGGACACATGGAGGGTTCCCGAGTAGATGTAACTAAGGATTTTCTTAAACATACCTGCATCCAAACCCTGCAAAACAGTAAATCATAACAATGTTCTACCATTAAACACATAAGGTGTCATTATCAGGGTGTTTAGAGAAGGGAAATGTATAAAAAAAATTGCTCTATTATTATATGGACGTCAATTTTTCCCCATTCAGTTATTTTATCTACTATAGTACATGATCTCTACTAATATGTTGTACTAGTAGTAACTTCATCTGTGCCCGATAACTGTAAAGATTACTAAAGAATTCTTTTTGTAAAAAAATACATGCTCATTATAAGGTAGCAGAGTACATTTTACTGGACCCTGCGACCTTAATGTGGCCACAAAGATGAACTTTGACCCAAAAATTTCAAGAGGTCAGTAGGTGGGGAGGGGGGTTGGCAAAAGGAGGGACAAAGGAAAGATTAATGAGCAAGGCTATTGACACACTCAGTGTGCCGATAGTCTGACAGGCTATTGACACACTCAGTGCACTATTTTTTTTTACACTAGAAACCACTAAAATGAGAAAATCTTACGATAGTATTTGACAGTCAACACTCTGAAAAAACAAGTGGCATTCTATGTCCATCATCAACCGAAAATACGATCTTTTTCACGCGTTACCGCACCATTTTTGACATCGGAATCTGTCATACAATAAGGTGCTAGTTTTACTGTCACCGCATGTGATCATGTTGGCTCTGTTTTGGAACACGTTTTCAGCTGTGTTTACCGACGAATTCCTGCCGTTTGGGAGAATTTGTGGCCTCAAAACTTATATTACAAGTGAAGCGAAGTTATAGTTGTTGTTTTACTTCCATCACTTTTAATGTGAAAGAACTTTATAGCGTCATAGCGAGATCGACCGATATGTTACGAGTACCGCGTAACCACTAGCCTGTTTGGATGACATAGCGGCGGGGAAATCCGCGCCGCTTCGACCAAAAAAAAAAGTGAATTTTGAGCAAAAATACCGCAGAAATATGGTTAGAAAAACCCACATTTTATTATTTCAGGGGTCCTTGGCCCAATTAAAAAAAAAATAATAAGTGTACCGTCCAAAATAAGAACGTAGCGGTTGGATTCTGCCGATCTGCGGCTGAAAAAAATAAACGTACCTAAACACGCACTCATGAAAATGCAGATCAAAAAGTCCCAAAGGTGGGTTTTGATGGTTCTGGTCGCAAGACTAAAATATTCTTATATCAAATGGATGTTTAAAAAGGTAAAAGGACAATTGAAAAAAAAAAAAAATCCAGCGCGGACTCGAACCGGGGTCGGAGCTGGTAACATGGATTCACGGGTCAACGCACTATCCACTACGCTACCGGCCAATTTAGGAAATGAGGCTGTATCAACAGGTATCAAAATGTAGGACATAACTTGAATACGTCCGTTCATTCCAAGATTCAAAGATTCTTATGTCTAATCTTCCGAACAATGTCTAACCAACTGTTGCTTGTGTAAAATGTCGGAAAGTCATGTTACAAGCTCTGATTGGCTGGCTAGCATCTCGGTGTGTCAATAGCCTGTTTGGCTATTGGCACACTGAGTGTGTCAATAGCCACAGCAAAGATGAATTCATTCGTTTTTGTAAATAATGGACTTCCCGTGTTTTGTATTTTTTCTAGCATCTTCAGGTATCTTCTGAAGTTATCTGTTTCACTCCATTTTGACTCCAGGCCTACCTGTAAAACAACCGTCTTCTGACGACTTTCCGCCATGTCACCTGTAAACATGGCCCTGAAGTAGGGGCTGGCCGCGGACAGAACAAGCCGATGGCAGGGAAACCGCCGGCCCTCGACTTCAAGGACGACATCCTGCAGTACCCCTGCCTTCTGTAAGTCACCCACAGCTCCAAGAAACCCGTGCAGATAGCTCTCGTCTTGGTAGGAACGAGGACGAACTGCGCTGGCGTGGGGTTCTTGGTCTACGGCAGCCATGTTGATGATGATGACATGACCCAAGGGTCAAAAGGTACGTCGGCTAGAGACCATAACTGATTACCCACATAATGTAACAGTTCCATGTCGATATACCCAGAATACGAGAACGAGGCTAACAAGTTTGGCCGTAACAATACCTGTGACATGTAGAAGATTAACGTAAACGAAGGAAGGTTGCAATTCATAACGTAAACAGCAGATTTTTTCATTTTTGCGACTAACAGGAAGTTTCTGTTTTGCCTGCCCTTAACCCTATTCAGACCGGGGGGGGGGGGGGGGGGGCTTTTGAGGCTTACGCTAGAGCCACCAAATTTGGAGAGTTTTCCTAAAATATTGTTGGCAACAATTTTACGAAGTTTGAAAAATTTTCAATTTTTTCTTGTTGCCATGGCAACCGTTTGTTGAGAGTCAGTTTTGCCAAAAATCACTATTTTTGGTTCTAACAATGTATTTTTTACATTTGTTTGCTATATTACTGTGATTTTGTTACATAAATAAAATCTTATATTATTTAACATATCTTTCATAATTATATATGCATAAATTATGCTAATTTGATGACGTCATCAGCCCCAAATCCAAGATGGCGGACCGTATGGCCAGATCAAGAATAACAAGCTAATTATCCCTTAAAATTTGTAACTACCTGGTATTTTTTCATCAAAAACCATCGAAATGAATGAATTGTCTATTTCCATTGCCCTTTGTTATTATTTGTTGCAAAAAAAGTATTTTTAAAAATTCACGGTGGTGGATATAATATGGCGGAGCCCAACTCGTATCTTAGATGTGCATGACGTCATTTTATGACGTCATATTGACGTCATTGATGTTGTTATTGGCAACGCAAGGCGTAACAAACATTATTACTCTGTTATCTGCACTTGTTGTTACATTTTTTGTAGCATCACTTGAAGTTTTCTGAGAATACCCTTTTTTCATGGGTTTGGCCAATATAATCAAATTGATGACGTCATAATTACGCCATCTTACGTCAACGTAACGTCAAACGTCTTCTGCTTGTCAGATATTATGTCGACATCATGTCCTAAAAATTTGGTGGCCCTACGGCTCGTCGTTTTAGTGTTATAGGACTTAGAAGTGGAGGTCCTCAAAAGCCCCCCCCCCCCGGTCCAGGGATGACCAAAAAAGCCCGGTCTGAATAGGGTTAATTTAGATTTTGGTTTTGTAGTCACACTTTTCCTAACAATTGACGTTACGTTTTTACACGTCTTGGTACGATGTTAATGTATATAATGTTACATAGTAACCAGATGTTGGGACTGTTCATGACTTACATTGGAACGTTACTTCATAAGCCCAATTAAGCATGCTATACAGGTACGATCGGTGCCGTTAGTTTATCAGAGATCATTCCGACTACCAGCTGTAGTGCCATTGAAACTTCTAAAAACGAGACATCTTATTGCTTTCATCATTTAATAATTGTTTCAAGTACATACAAAGGTGGAACTAAATTGACTTACTCATTTGTACAGATCATAAAATTACAGGTGTTAAGTTCATGGAATTTTGGTACATAATGATGCATATACATTCCGTTCAGTACAAATTCCTGTATCAAAAGTAAGTAATTAATGATGGGGATAAAATCACCAACACGACAAGAAGGAGGAGCATTTCTTGCTTGTCACCAAAAATAAAGCTTGGTATGATAAACAAAGGGTTCCAACTCCAAAGCATACAACTTTTCCACATTTTTGATCGCTGCAATTAAAACTACAATACCAAAATAAATACTACCGAAAATGAACGACACATCAACTTCATCCCATATGAAATACAAAAAAAGAAAGTCAATCAAAAATTAAACAATGTTTCTAACTAACTCCATCCCTATTGCACATAGTGATACACACACAGAATTCCAGATGATCAGATGTTTCCTTTTACATGTGATACAACCAAGGGCTGCTGTCTTAGAAGCAAAGTGCTACTTACAACAAACAAACATACTTAAAGTATACTTATGCCTCTGAGAGGATATACAGCAAAAGTTGGCAGCTGCACTAGTGACATAATCAAACTCATGTGTCACTTAGGTCTGCAGTGCTATATATGTCAGCACACCTGGCAGGTAGACACGTGCCACAACAGGTGGACAGTCCCAGTCCATGTCAGGCAGGGTGACATCCAACTCTCTCCAACTACCTTTACACCTATCATAGACAAGTACATGTTGGCGTTCTGGATCATCAGTATTTAAATACACATGTAGCTGGTTCTCATGTACAAATAAATTAGCACTGTAATCCTCAGCCTCGATAGGACTTTCCCAAGCTGGAAGCTGCTGCCACCTGTCTGCCTCAGTATCGTACACTGACACAGAAGTAAAGTCAATGTCTGAATGGAAGATCTCAGTACCCATTGCAATACTGGACCAGGACATATCGGTAAAATCAGTCAGTGGGGCTCGGTTGAACCAGCAATCCTCCTTTGGGTTGTAACAGTGCAGATATGTTGAGCTTAGCAAATAGAGGCAACCATTTGACACTGATGGTTCCATGTACGAAAGGTTAACTTTGAGCTGGGAACAGTCCTGCCATTCAACCGTGTTGCTGTCATACTTCTTCAGGGTAAGGTTCTGTGTCTGTGACGGGTAGGTCCAATTACAACCAAAGTAATAGAGATGTTGATCAAGAGCCAAAAGGTATTGGTCTGTTAGCGATCCGGGAAGCTTCTCCACTAATGACTTCTGTTCCCAGACACCCTTCATTTGCTTGTACAACAGCAGGGACATATGAACCTCTGTCTCCTTTGTCAGAATGTAGATCTCGTTGTCACTGGTGACTGTAGCACCGATGATATGAGGGATTTCAGGGAAACTCCAGCTAAAGTACTTTCCTAATCTGGGATTTATGCCATGCATCTTGTTGGGACTGAAAAAAAAAAGAAATTTGAGAATTTAAGAACAATGCACACATCTAGCTTCATTCGTATGGGAAAGGATTAAGATTGAGGTCAACTACATCCAACATCATATGTTTCAGCTAGTCTGTAGATGGGGCCACAAGGGCAGCAAAAATTTGTATAATGTCCACACCAAGCTTTAGTTAAATAAGTTCAGACCTGGTTTCAAAGAAAAGGGCCATGTCCTCTGCACCAATCCCAAATCTTGGCTTCGAGTTGGATGCGCCTCTCAGTACCACATTCCTGTTGATCTCAGAACTCCCAGGATCCTCCCTGACCAGGGGGTGATCCAAGATGGCTGCCGTGTCAACAAGATGGCTGCAGTGTCAACTGAGGTCAGCAGGTTGAAGCGGGTGTGAGGGAGGATGCTGGGTAGGTGATACTGTCTGTAGGGTACAGAGTAGGACCAACGTTTTGCGGACATGTTTCAACATCACTTAAGAAATTTCTGGGATGTTGAATCTGGTATTATAACCTACGGAAGTGGTAGTAATGAAGTTTCAAAGTTTATGTAGTCATTTAATGTGTACACAGAATTACCAACCGGTTAGAGAAATAGGAGATATCTATAGATAACACCCACCTATCCTCCCTGCTGTGCTGCACCCATCTCATCACAGCCTCCTACACTGTTGGCTCCTCTTTAACGTCCAGCTCATCATGGCTGATGATCTCAGTCAGCTGATTCACACTCAGGCTGCAAAACTCCCTGCTGGAGGCAACCTGCGAAGACACAGATTACATGTACATGTATGTTACGTGGCTCATGTGCAAATCAAGTGTTCATAGGTAAAGCCTTCTTAAAACTGAAAAAAAAAACATTGGGAAATGGGTTCTATTCTGAATTCTGACATAATACTGAAGGCCACTGTGCAGGGTACTAAAATTACAAAAATGCAACCAAATATGATTTGCTAACGTATTGCAATAATTTTTAACACAAGGACTTATTTTTGTAGAACCTCAAGGCAGATTATAACCACCCTTGTATTAACCTAACCCTTGTTATAGAGGAGAGAAAAAATGAATTGACCTAAGTGCTATAAAATTAAACGACCCACCTCAACAAAGTTTCTATGGATCAACTGCAGACAACAGTTTTGGACAATGTCCACATAGTACATATCAGCAAACTTGTACAGGTCCACACAGGTGAAGCACTCCACGTTCATGGCCATGTAGCTGCTGCAGGTGTCTCTCACATAGTCCATTTGGAGGAGGTTGGCTGCCTGGTACAGGGGCTGCACTTTGTCCAGGGACACATGGAGGGTTCCCGAGTAGATGTAACTCAAGATCTCTCCAAGCATGCCTGCATCTAAACCCTGCAAAACAGCAAATGGTAACAATTTTCAAATGCTCAACACATAAGGTATTATTATCAGGGTGTATAAAGAAGGGAAATATATCGTAAATTTTCTTGATCATTTTCCTCCCATTCTGTTTTTTATCTACATAATCTTTACTACTTCTTACTAGTTCTTCATCTCTTGCTGTTAACTGTAAAGAATCCATTTTTTGTTCAAAATACATGCTCATTATAATGTGACCGCAAAGCTAGACTTTGACACCCAAATCCCTAAGAGCTCAGTAGGTGGAGAGGGGGCATATCTAGGGACAAAGGAAAGTTAAACGTTTGTTAGTTTTGGTAAACAATAGAATTCCACTGTTTTAGATGTTCTCTATGGTACGTAGCATCTTTGGAAGTTCTTTGTTTCACTCTATTCTAACTCTATTCTACACCAAACCTACCTGTAAAACAACCGTCTTCTGCCGACTTTCCGCCATGTCACTTGTAAACATGGCCCTGAAGTACGGGCTGGCTGCGGACAGAACAAGCCGATTACAGGGAAACAGCCGGCCCTAGACTTCGAGGACGACATCTTACGTACCCCAGCATTCTGTAAGTCACCCACAGTTCCAAGAAACCCGTGCAGATAGCTCTCGTCTTGGTAGGAACGAGGACGAACTGCGCTGGCGTGGGACTCTTGGTCTGCGGCAGCTATACGAGGTGCGTGCAATAAGCAATGTCCCTGACCCATTTCCCATAGCAGGAGATTAATGAAACTTGACACAGATATTAGTCATTCCCTTCATAGAAATCACCCAGAGTTATGCATTTCTCCCATCGTTTGATGCAGCTCTGGACACCGTTTTTGTAGGACACCCCAGGTTGGTCCTCCAACAGATGCCTCATCAATGGCAGAAGAGGGACGACCAGGTCTGGGAGCTGTTTCCACAGACTTCCGGCCACGTTTGAATTCAGGATGCCAGCGTTTTACAAGGTCATATGATGGGGCATCATCACCATATGTTTCTTTCATGTCATCAAAAGTCTTCTTTGGTGTGCGTCCTTTCAAATACAAAAACCGGATCACTGCGCGACACTCAACTGGCTCCATTTCACACCTGGTCCATTTCGCACCTGACTCAATTCAAACACCAGTAAATCAGAAACCACAATTAGTTCAGAGCTGTCTTTTGCAACATAACCCATAGAGATATAAATCATTACACATACAAAATTTAATTTAGATCAAACGACTGAAAGGGACACTACTTATTGCACGCCCCTCGTATGTTGGTGATGATGGCATGACTCCGTGGTCAAAGGGTAGTTAGACTTGATAAATATGTACATTATGGCATATATATGACATATATATATATATATATATATATATATATATATATATATATATATATATATATATATATATATAGGAGACAAATATCATCGGCAAAGTCCGTCCAGGTATATAGCAGTATGAATGCTACCATCTCTCGTGATGGAAGGATGTCTGCCTTAAGACACAGAAAACCAATACCAACATCCGTACATTTGACAGGAAGGATTTGTTTACTCTTTTTTCGTGCAGTTAACTTGAAATTTCGATATTGAAAACATGCCCCAAGAGACACAAGGTGTTTCCACAATGCTTATAAGTAAGTCAGCACGTATGGCTGTATACTTATAAATCCATCTCCATACTGTCGTCACGCTGAACTTGTTGATACTTACATTTAAAGGGATATTTTAAGTCTGTCTGCATCTTCGATTTACAACGTGTTAATGCTTTTTATTTCGACTTTTGACAATATAAAGTGTTCAATTCATGTGGTGGCCTCATGCCCCAGTAGCCTTATTGGAAACTTAAACATGATAAATACACGTTTTGCAATTCTTGGGGTGATATTGTGATTTTATTTCATATCAAGAAGGCCTCTTAGAGGCGGGAAAACTGATAAAACAAAGATGCGAAAAAAATCTCTAATATCTTATATTCTACCCTCCTAGTGAAATTATTTTCAGAAGTAACGAAGCATGTTTTGATAGAAGGCATCACGGCACAAACCATACATGGTTTATCTATTCACTTCTTTAAAGTGCAAACATAACACTACCTAACAAAATCATGGCTCTTTCTTTCAATCAGTAAACATTTATTATAAAATGATGCAAAAAGATGCGGATTGAATATAATGTGCGTATCTTGGCAATGGCTTTGTGAGCAAACATATAAGTTGAATAACAAATACAATGTTACACACGTCGCATAAAATTATGTATGTAACATAAAGTGGAATCATATGTTGAATGATGGTAAAGTTTCTAAAGGGCATGGTATCTTTACCTGTGTGCCATCCTACTTGTAGTTACTTGACTAGGGCTCCCATACCCATACCACCACCACTCACCAAATATATTATGAATGGCTTAGGATACTGACTTGAAAGGCACTCAGGGTAATGGTATCTTGTAATTACTCCTGTTAAACTTTAAGACACAGAAACTCAGTTCAGTATCTTATAGAAAAATGCCACTATCAATAAGAAAGAATGAAGCATTTCTGTAAATCTTATTACTTCTACTAAATCATAAAACCTGGTACATCTATTACACTATAGAACATTAAGTAAAAGCCAAGATCTAACCAGAATGTCACTATTCAGTCCTTACCAAAACTCAAAATTTTCCTATCCTGCACATTAACACTGAATAGCGTATGAATTGATGTCTTTTTTATGTGCTCTTAAGATATGGTAGGTATATACGTGCCACAGGGGAATAAGAACCAAATGCATGATACTCCTCATTAATAGGGAGATTTGCCTTCAGCTCTTTCCAGACATCAGCAGACCTGTCATACACATATACCAGATATACCATGTCGTCATGGAGGTCACTAATACAGGTTAACAATATGTGCAGCTGGTTCTCCAGCACGAAAATAATAGGAAAACGGGCAACATAAAGGTTTTCTGGGTTCTCCAAGCCTTGCAGTTTCTGCCAGCGGTCTGACTCTGTGTCGTACACCATCGTGTTATTGAAAGGGAAATGTGTACAGAAAATCTCTGTTCCCATGGCAACAGCTGTACAGACATAAGGAATGATCCCAGGTGGGGTCCGCTTGGTCCACCGATCCTCCCTTGGTTCATAGCGATGCATTTCCTTGTTTGTGATAAAATAGATGTGTGAACCACAGGATAATGCTGCTGCGGCGTCAAAAGTTATGTCAAGTTGCAGCGGTGAACACTCTTGCCACAGGTTTGTGTGTGGGTTGAACTTTCTCATCTGCTGCAAAGACCGACCGTCATAAACAGCAAGGTAATATAAAGTCCCATCAACTTCAAAAAGGTGTTCCTCATAGATGTCGTCTTCTGGGCCCTTAGATATCGAGGGTACACTTGCTTGTTCCCACAGGTTCTTTGCATGGCTGTACTTAAACAAGGAGAACTGATTCTTATCCTCTGATCCTTTAGTGTTAAGGATGTAGATGTTGTTATCACTGGTGACTGTGATGGCTGTGAAATCAGGAAGGTCTTCAGGCTTGTAACTGCAGCTGATGTACTTCCCTTCCTGAGGGTTGATGAAGAGGAGCTCATTGGAACTACAGCGGACAAAATACATCTGTCAAACTCTCGAAATTAAAACTGGACTGGCAGCTTATAACTTTCTACAGGGATAAGGCTGAAATCGCAGCAGACACTGTTCTGCAAAATGTTAAGAAATGTCTAAAAGACTTCGCAGTTATTGGATGAACAGTACATTCATAACAATTAATTCTATTGCAGGACCACAGAATGTGGAAAGATAAATTGCACAATAGCTGTTCACAGCTGGTATATACGTACTCTCCGGCCGTATTGTACAGTAGCGCCATTTCCGTGGTCATCCCAAGCCTCGGCTTCAGGTTGAGGTTCCCTTTCTGTACCACATTTTGGATGACCTCAGAACTCCCAGGATTCTCCTTGACCAGAGGATGTTCAAAGATGGCTGTCGTATCGTCTGAGGTCAGCAGGTTGAAGCGGATGTGAGGGAGGATGCTGGGTAGGTGGTGCAGTCTGTAGGGTAAAGGTAGGTGAAGATTTAGCTGGTTGCCTGACACTATGTATCACATCATTTTTTTAATTAAGTTTATGTCATGTTTAAACTACAATGTGTACCTACACCCACCTGTCCTCCCTGCTGTGCTGCACCCATCTCACCACAGCCTCCCACACTGTTGTCTCCTCTTTAACATCCAGCTCATCATGGCTGATTATGTCGGTCAGCTGATTCACACTCAGGCTGCAGAATTCCTCGCTAGCGGCAACCTGTAGAGGACAAAGTACTTAGCACATGCATGTGTATAGTACTGTGGAAAGCAACCTTTATAGGCAAATAATATCGAGTGTATTTGCAGCCAGTGCCACAGGCAGGTACCCAATGTGTAGGGTAATGAGGCTGTTTAACGTGTTCGAGGCCCCTCCTCGAGCACGGGACCCCCGTTTTACGTACCTCCCGGAAGACGATTTCGTGGAAAACTTCGTGAGGCTACAGCAATCCGGACGTCCTTGGTTGGTCTCCAATCCAAGCACTATCTGGACCGCGCGTTGCTTAACTTCCGAGATCGAGGGATCGGGTGTACCAACGCTTAAAGCTAAATTGCACTGAATTTTTCCTTTGTATTATTCTTTAAAGCATCTTAAAAGGTTACAAAATTCAAACTTGTAGACTATAATATTTAAGATAACGTCACTCTACTTATGTAGGATAAAAAAACACTTAATTTGAAACGTTTTATAACAAGTTTATAATACACAAAGTGATTCTTGTATAACTTTAAGGACAGGTGACAACCACCCTGGTATGACAGGAAAGTCTTAAGATCAAAAATCTTTGCCCAGGGTTTCTATGGTTCTACATAGAAGACTATCTCCTACCAGGATGTCAGTTGCTAAATTGACTCCTCACATACTTCCAACATCAGATATGGCTTAGACCCAGTGGGAGATATCTACCCGTCTGGCTACCAAGAGCAAAAAAATTGGTATTACAACAGAAGACAGGAAGACATTTGCATATTAATCAAGATTTCAAAAATAATGTCCACAAATATTTCAAGAAATTATTGTCAAGCACAGGAAACGGGCGAAGATAGTACTGTAAATGCAGAAATGTTCGCGGTGGATTTATGTTCGCGGTTTTCGCGTTGGCCATTTCACCGCGAATTTAAAACCACCGCGAACATTTTTCCAGGGTATTAAGATACTACAGTGCATGGTGCTACCGTGAAATTAAAACCACCACGAAAAGTCCTTTTTCCCGCTACCGCGAAATTAAATCCCCGCGAACTTAAATGCATTTACAGTACCTGCAAGCACCAAACCGAAGTTTAGTTGTTCACAGGTTTTGTTTTTTTTTCACACAAGAGCTCGGGCGTAATGTTGTATCAGGGCCTACAGTTCCAAATCCTTGTTTAAACTGCATTTCAGCAAAGACCAGCCCCTGTCAAGTTTGAACTACTTACATTTTGCAACTTGTAACTGTCTTCCTCAAATCTCAATATGGCTTATGGTGATATTCATAGTTGACCAGTGTTCACTCAGGGGCTTTGTAGGACTGTACAACAAGTTGTATCTGGGTCAAATTGAGAAACATTCCAGGCAGACCATGGCAAGCTATGCTTTATAATGTTTGTAAGCTGAATCGTGAAGCTATGCTGAATTGTGTGTAGCCATACTTCGATTCTTTATCTGTTCAAGACTACTGACTTATGTGCATTTCAAAACTGATTCGAAGAGTAACTTCAATACTTGCTAATCTGTATTAGCCTGCCTCCACTGATGTGAACACAGCGGTAGTTGGGACCAGACTAAGGGCTGGTAGTTAACGTGAGCCGAATTTATTGGGTGATTTTAGTGACCTACTATCAATACATCACACCCACCTCAACAAAGCTTCTATGGATCAGCTGCAGACAAAGCGTCATGATATGGTTTACAGAGAAGACATCTGCAAACTTGTATAGGTCAACACAGGTGGAGCGCTCCACGTTCATGGCCATGTAGCTGCTGCAGGTGTCTCTCACATAGTCCAGTTGGAGGAGGTCGGCTGCCTGGTACAGGGGCTGCACTTTGTCCATTGACACACAGAGGGTTCCCGAGTAGATGTAACTCAGGATCTCTCCTAACATGCCAGCATCTACACCCTACAGAACAGTAAATCGTAACAATGTTCAAACATTTACCACATAAGGTATCGTTTAGGGTGTATAAAGAATGGAAATATATCACAAATTTGCTTGATTATCTTAAAAAGGTAAATTTTTCCTTCAATTCTGTTAATTTACCTACATAATCTCTGCTACTTCTTACTAATACTTCGTCTGTTTCTGATAACTGTAAAGAATTCTTTTTTTTTTTGGTGAAAAATACATGCTCATTATAATGTGCCCACAAAGTTGAACTTTGATCCCAAATTCCAAAGAGGTTAGTAGGTGGGGAGTGGGCATAACGAGAGACAAAGGAAAGTTATTTTTAACATTTGTTAGTTTTGGTTAACAATGCATTTCCCCTGTTTTAAACGTTCTCTATGGCATCTTAAGAAGATCTCTGTTTCACTCTATTCTACACCAAACATACCTGTAAAACAACCGTCTTTTGACGACTTTCCGCCATGTCACTTGTAAACATGGCCCTGAAGTAGGGGCTGGCCGCGGACAGAACAAGCCGATGACAGGGAAACCGCCGGCCCTCGACTTCAAGGACGACATCCTGCAGTATCCCAGCCTTCTGTAAGTCGTCCACAGTTCCAAGAAACCCGTGCAGATAGCTCTCGTCTTGGAAGGAACGAGAACGAACTGCGCTGACGTGGGGTTCTTGGTGTGCAGCAGCCATGCTGATGATGATGTCATGACCCCAGGGTCAGGGGTTAGCTGGGTAGAACCGACTATTACTGATTACCCACATAATATAGCAGTATGAGTGCAGAAGATTAGGAAAAACTATACCGGTATTTGTACCGCTGACTGGAAATATTTCTTTATTGTTTTTTTTTTCTAGAAGTTAATTTGAATTTTCGTTTGTTATTGAAAATATGCCTCACGAGACACATGTTAGCACGTCTGTAAGCCGTTACACTTTTAATATATAATCGAAGTTTATTAGCCCGTAGGCTAATTGAAGGTACATGTTAAACACAAAATAGGGAATATGAATATATTGAAATGTTTTATTGCAAATTCATGCCAATTGGTCTTATTGAAGTGTAAAAAAAACCAAATACATAAATAAATAATCTAAATAAATAAATAATCCAAATTCTAACATGCACAGATTAAGTGCTTGTATGTATATACAGAATGTCGAGTAAGATTCTAAAACTTACGTTCCTTTTGCGGGTTTTGACTTCTTTTTTGAAAACAGTTGAAAATGAATTGTCCCACATTTTCTGTGATAGATTGATTTGATGATCTTAGCAGAAGGTGTGTCTTATGTTTGTGTGTGTGTGTGTGTGCGCGTGCGTGTGTGTGTGTGAGTGTGTTTAATGAAAAGTTCGGTCTGATTTCGGACACTCAAGGCATGATTTGGGGTAAAGGGCTGTGTTCGTGAAACTCTAGTACTAAGACACGACATGCAACTACGTAAATAATGACAAAATTGTGCTATAACTCTGTTACCTTTATCCCCAAATTTCCCTATCTGTATCCGTATCTGTATCTTTATCTATATAGCCGGTATAACCGCCGTTCGGCGTAACACGTTAAACACCTATCTACTGTAAAAAAATTAAAAGATGAAAATTATGTTTCCTACAATCAACCATTGTAAGGCATTGTTGACCATATCATTTTACGGAATGTGCTTGTAAATTAATAAAAGGTATTCTTAGAGGACAAGAAATTCAACAGTGCTGACTGTTATATAAGTATTGACGATGGTAGGCACAATGCTTCTACTTTGCTACAGGGATACACTTCTATATATAAGTTTCCTTGCAACGAATTGTTGCGAAATGTACACACATTGTGAGATCGCGTGGCGTTAGAATTTTCAATAACTAGCATATATATCTTGATAAACTAACAACCATAGCATAGCCGACATCACATTCCTATTGTTTAACTTTTCTAAATTGTAGTTAAGAGAGAAAACGCCATCTGGTTTTCAGATTGGACCAACACGTTGACATTTTACTAATTTTCTTTAAAATGCATGGATGAGCAAAATTTCTTAGGTGTTCTTATTAATTGTTGCTTTGAATTGAGGTCAATATTCTTGAAACGTAAGTTAGAGATTTGTAAAGATCAGTTATTTAAACTCACTGTACTTAATTCCAGGCAACTACTTTAGCCGTCTTTTCAACGATACAGCAGTCCATAAAAACATGCTGGCCAAAACAGACATATGTAAGACTTAGGTCCCATTTCCGAAACGCCAGGCTGGGATGTATGCGAAAACGAAAAATATAAGTACTTACCAAACAGTATACACAAATTATGATCCTGACTAATTTCTTTTAGGTTCTCTATGTTTTGTTGCCTTTCTTATAATATTTTTTCTGAAATCTACCCGGCTCCGGGCTGATAATTGGGACCTAGGCCTAATAAGGGGGACACTTCTAATTGCATTTGTATATGAATTATAAACTGAATTGGTATGTTTAGGAAGAAAGACCCATATACAACGATTCATTACTTTTCAGTTAAAGGTAAAATGTAGAGCACTATGTCTTTTTGCCATTTTCTACACTGTTGTGTCAAGTGTCTCTCCTCTGGAGGAAAATATGGCTTTAAAATCACAGTACAGAAAAATTCCAACCACACATGCTTCTCTACAGCCAGGTGTAGTAGTTTAGATGATGATGCACTCTTTCTTTTTCTTGGGAACCTTGGTTGGACACAGCACAGCACGGATGGCTTCGTCAAAAACTGTCTTTAGTCCTTTCTGGGTCAGAGCAGAGCATTCCAGATACTTCACAGCACCTAGAGGACAGGGATAGAGATGGATCAACGGGGGTTACATGTGTACCCAAACTTTATCAGGTGCAAGAACAGGACCTGGACCTACATGCACATGTAAACAAGATAAGACAAATATTGTCAAGTGTTTTCCCCTTACGCATATAGCCGAATGTCTTTTGTTAGTGGTACATTGTCATCTTTCGATGCCTAATCTCAATGCAAAAGTTTTGTTTTGATTTTAATTTTCATATGCAAACGTGTCATTTTTGGTCTGAAATATGGTAACCAATAGTGTCTTTCAGTCGGGGTTTTCATGTCAACTTTAATGCCTTTTCGTCCTACTGATTGTTCGGGAGCTCATCTTGTTGATTTGATATGTTGAATCTGTACTGTACTACGCAGTGCTGTACCGTAATGTACTACCACATTCTATACTTAGCGTGGTGTAATTTACTCTACTGTGCTGTTCTGTAGTGTACTTTGTAGTGCTTTTAGTTGTTGTTTTAACCGTAGGAAAATACATACAACTTTGAATTTGTTTTAACGGTAGGAACATACATTTGCATAAATTTTGTGTTATGGGTTCGAAGTTCAGATTTTTTTTGATGGTCTGATTGGATTTTTTCAGTCCCTACGAGCAAATTTTCAGAGCCCTGATTTCAGTTGATGAAATAATGATTTTTTTAGTTGTAAGCACTGAAAATGTTGGATTCAGTCATACACTAAAAGCTTCTGGGTACAATACAGCATGGTGCTGTAAATGCAGTAATTTTTGCGGTCTTTTTATGTTCGGGTTTTTCACGTTGCAAGTTCACCGCGAACTTAAAACCACTGCGAATATTTTTTCATAGCAGTAACAGACTACAGTACATGTTGCTACCGCAAAATTTAAACAACCGGGAACAGTCTTTTTCCCGCTATCGTGAAAGTAAATCCCCGCGAAATGCATTTACAGTACGGCATAGTACTACAAAGTACACTACAGTACAAGACAGTAGAGTACATTACAACACGCTACAGAATAGAATGGTGCAGTGTATTACGGTGCAGCATTGCACAGTACAGTACAGTGCAGTATAGTACAGCACAGTATAGTACACTACAATGATTGGTGGTGAACCGCGGAGTAAAACACCAAAAATGTCAGCACATGCAACGGGCGTATACTGTACATGGGACGGGTCGCATGAAAAAAAAATCGTACTTGCCCGATCGCGAAAGTTTGGTTGGACATGCACTTGCCCTGGACAATCGGACTAGTGGACCTGTCACATGTACTTACCGATGCCCTTCATCATTTGCAGGCCCTGTGGGTAGGTGATGGGAGCCAGCCTCTTCTCCTGAAGCTTGTCGATGGTCTCCTTGTCATCGCGCAGGTCCAGCTTGGTCCCCACCAGGATGATGGGTGTGTTGGGACAGTGGTGCGAGACCTCAGGGTGCCACTATACATCAACAACAACAACAACAAAATTTATGGGTCAGATGTTGGCACACTGGCGCACCGAATCTGTAGGTTTTTCAGCTTTTGATACCCTTTTTTGACAGATTAACCGTGAGGCTCGGTGGGCGTCACTCCACTCCCACAAAAAACGTTCCTAATATGAATAATAAATGTAAAAGTACCATAATTCTTCTAAGTGGAACATAATGAGACAATCAACATTGTGACCCGGTCACGGTGTAAGAGATTTAAAGGTGTACATAACAAAGCATAGATTGGAAGTCATTTACATAACCAGACTATATTATGGAGATATGAGGTCTCCGAACTGTCGTTTTCTATGCAATTCTTTTGTTTTCCTGCAAATCTTGTTCCTTACTGCTTACCTTGGCACGGACATTCTCAAAGGATGCAGGGCTGATGAGGGAGAAACAGATCAGGAAAACATCCTGGAACACAGCGGCAACCAACTCAGACATGTAATATGTTCAACAGACACTAGGTGGCGCTATTTACACCCAAATACAAGATCATACAAATCATAGTCACCATAGACAATACGAACCTATCATTTTACTTGCTATTACTATCCATCTTCTATTACGACGGGACATCTTCAATACAATTGTTGTATGTGAAGATTCCTTTCCTTGGGCCTTTAACAAACATGGCAAACAAACTGCTCAACAATATGGCTTCATGTTAATGTACATGTAGCAATAACAAGAAAGGCCGGCATTTGCATGTGCAGTCCTCAGGTGGGGTCAACAACCTTGAGGTCATTGACCCCTCTGCCCATAGAAAAATGACCCCCCCCCCAAAAAATTTCCAAATACATCATTTTCAAGTGGTTTCTGTCAAAAATTATACATGTGTCATGTGAATGCATATGTAGTGCACCCAAAACCTTGGTCATTTGGAGATATAAGGTCGCCAGGTTACAGAAGCCAAAAATAAACGTTTTTGATCAAACAATGGCCAAAGAATCGCATTCTGTTGTAATATATACCGAAAGTGTTATCGAATCTAATGGGCAAATAATCAAGGCACCTCTATACCACATTTCAGATTATCCTCTTTGTAATACCAGGGCACATGGGGTAAAACATGCAGTTTAGGTCTAAAAGAGCCCCCCCCCCCCCCCCAAAATCAATAAAATCATGTTAGAGGCATTATGACAAAGAAAATGACAAGAAATAAGTAGAACATTGGCCCACTGTACCCTTGTAACAAATTTCAGGTCAGTTGGGCCAGCAACGACGGAGATGAATAAGTTTGAATATTTGACAGGAGAAAGAAAGAAAGAAAGAAGAAGAAGAAACCCTACAAAGACAATGTATTTTATGGCATGGCTGACATATAAAAATATGCACATTTATCTTTGACTTTGACTTTATTTGTAACCACATTTAGCTTAACAATATTTGAAATATTGCATCAGCACTTTAATCTTAATTATGATCCTATATCATTGTTGAAATATTTTTATCGGTGAATATACTTACTGCTGCAAATAACCATGCAAAACAGGACTGATTAACACTTCGCGGCACCCACAGTATCGCAGATAGCAACAGTAGCAGGCTTACTTCACATCTTCTGGGTTAAAGGTCATAGGACTGTACCAACTCATAATTTGACTGTCCCCATTTTCGCATCAAATCCATCGAAAGAATCTGCAAGAAAGAATCAACAAGTACCCTGACCAAGATCACTACGTTCCATCTACTATATGAGGAAACAAATGGAATGAAAAAGTAACTCACAGTCTGAGGATAGGACAGTGGGCGCAACCTGTCATAGTCCTCTTGCCCGGCAGTATCCCACAGTCCCAGGTTGATAGGCTTGCCGTCTACCATCACGTTTGCCGAGTAGTTGTCAAACACGGTAGGAATGTACTCGCCGGGAAAGGCGTTGGTCGTGTAGCTGATCAGCAGGCATGTTTTACCCACAGCGCTGGAGGGAACGGTGAAAGGCAATACATGGTTGGACAAGTCCACTAGTCCTATTGTCCAGGGCATTAGTAAAAGTGCTAAGCGTCAATTGCATGACCTACTGGACTTGCCCGATCGGGCAAGCCAGATTTTCCCATTTTGAGATTCATATATACATGTCCCTTTTTACAATCATGCCATCAAGCAATGGTCTCAACATAGGCATTGACAAGAATTCCATTGCTGGAATTGAAAATGCTTATAATTAAAGTGGCACTGGCAAGTAAATTTTTATGTGCTTGCCCGATAGGACAGTTGAATGTTAGAAAACGTGTCCCTCCCTGGGCCTGTAATAAAAATTGTTTATTAATTACATAATATACAAATTGTACATTGAGCAATATTACGATATATTGTAGAAGGCGGCTGTAGCACCATTAAGTCACTGTTAAGTTGTTTCCGATTTGGAGTCTGTAAAAGCACCGTTTATTCCATTACTGTGCAATATGTGAGCATACGATAGCGCTATGGCAAATTGCAAACCACTGTAAACACGCAATTTTCTAAATCATCGCAAACTAAAACATTTACAGCATGTAGTATACAAAGGCTACCAAGGTCCCTGACAGTCATATAACGAATTAGTCACAATACGTTCTGTGGATTAAAATGAATTATAGCTTTAGCCTGATATCCAGTCGTATTATGTTTGAATTATAGCCTTTATTCCGATATCTAGCTGTAGAGAAAAGAAGAGACTCGGGAGCTATAATAATTTGACCGTATAGACCAGGCTGTCATGTTTTTTTTTAATCTGTCACATTACAGAACCGATCTGGAAACAAAAATCAAGGTTCACATTTGTTCTAGTGCTTTAACAAAAAACAAACAACAAAGTTTACAATAAAGTCACTACCTGCGCCAGAAGAACTCTACTCTACTCTCAGTCTAAATTAGTCAAGCATAGACAAGTTGGACGCAGTTCCTCCTTTGTACCGGGGCCGTTTTTTTTAAATCCAGGATTATATTGAAGTATATATATAAACAAACGACTCCATTATAGTATTAACTTACCCGTCGCCGACAACAACACATTTGATGGCCTGCATTGTCCTTGTTTCAGGGGAAACTGCGCTTTCTGCACCAGGAGGAAAAGTCCAAATGCCAGGCAGAAACAGAAAAACCCTATTCACTAGTTTCACAATTCCCATAATCCTTTGCTATGGGGATTCGGAAATGGATGTTATATAAGTTGCTTTCAGTAGTCTCATTGTACGAAATAAAGGTGGAACAAACTTAACACATAAGATATTGCGTTGTTCGGCAAATATAGTACTACTGTTATTAGTACTTGTAATTTTTCGTTATCAAAATCAAGTAGCCAACACGTCGCCACTGTGGCAGTTAGTTGGTTTCGCCCGATGACCTAACGGGTCACGACTTACGTTTTTTCTGCAGCCTTTGTTCGTTGCTGTCAGAAAGTGAGTAAACCTTGTCCTGTGCTCAGTTCCGCACCAAACTGCCATCTCTGTGATGTGTTCTGTGCTCACATATTGGTGAAAAAGTTCCTGTGTCCGCGGAATCGATTCCTGGTTCCGGGCAGCCATATTGGAACGCCGAGGCAAAGGATTTTGGGAAGTTTGAAAACGGTGAATAACCAGTTTTGCTAGTTTGATGACAATTGTCTATTCCACAGTGGACACAATCAGACAAGTAGCCCGGGGTGTTGTTGGTTCAAATTTTAATGTTTCTTTTAAACATTCTTGTAAAAGAGATAATCTTAACCCTAAACCCACTGAAAATGGATAGAGAAAACCGCCAACAACCAAGGGAGGCAGACAGACAAGGGTAAAATATACTGGAACAACAACAAAAAGGGGGGCAGACAGACAAGGGTAAAATATACTGGAACAACAACAAAAACTTTTAAACATTCTTGTAAAAGAGATAATCTTAACTAATCTAAACCCACTGAAAATGGATAGAGAAAACCGCCAACAACCAAGGGAGGCAGACAGACAAGGGTAAAATATACTGGAACAACAACAAAAAAAAACAATGATATCGCTACGTTAACCGATGTAATACAAGCTGATATAAAATACAGGTCAAACGGTGTTGCAAAAAACTACCACTAATTAACCCTCATCCGACCGTATGGGGTCATTTTTGACCCCAGACGTATATTTTTATCTGCCATAGCAACATTTTTCATCGGAGAAAAAATTTCTTCCATGAATTTGTTTGTATACATGTCTTACAACATCGACCAATTTTTCACCGAGTTTTGACCATTATTGTATCAGCTATACTTGAAAGTTTGTGTGTGGTTCGGTGGGGTCAAAAATGACCCCAGCCAATTATGAATCATTAATTACGTAAATATCAAGAAATTTCAATAGAATAACAGGCATTCATCAGCATTGCTATTACAGCAACAAGCTTATAGTTCCTTAGTTGAATAAACAACGAATATTTCCTAAGAAATATAGTATTTTAGTGTAAAAACAGGTTTTTCGACATTCTGCATAAATTATGACAATGAGCACTAATTACCTATGCCAATGAAAGGGAAAATGTTTCTAGTAAATTAGGAAACGATATATGGACAGAACGTGCAGAAGGAACCAACAAGAAAGATAGTTGCGTGAAAATATACAAGAGTTATTGTATGTATGTGTTTAGGTGACGGGCTATGGTGCATAATTAAGTAATAAATTCGTTACACTTCACAAATATTATATCTTTTCTTGTCAAATAATATAATTATGCTATCAGAATGTTTGTCGCATCAAAATTATTGTTTAAAAATTGATGAGACAAAACCATTGTTACAGTAAGTGGAGTATGGTAGATTTTTAGAGCAAAATGTGGTTTCTCCTTATTTTCTGCATAAATTATGATAATGAGTCATAATTACTGACACCAAAACTTGTCAAAATATTTTTCAAAGATTGTTGAAACAGTAAATGCATGATAATGACAAAATAAACCAACAGAAATATGTCTATGGGCAAAACAAAATGGGGTCAAAAATGACCCCATACGGTCAGATTCGTCGTAAAAATGGAACGGTCGGATGAGGGTTAACCAGTGGAATACAAGCTTATCTGCGTAACAAAAGGTAGTAACTGTGCTTATCTTATGGCTTCTGGGAGCAAAACATGATTAATATTCATAACGGTATACTCTATGTTACAAGGATTGAGTGCTAGAGGAGTGGTAAATGTGCTAATTTACACTATAACTAATTTTCACGAATGTAAGTATTTAAACTCTTAAGTCTTTTCATTTGGGACCTTTCTAGTCGACCATTGTGGTTTGTCTAAGAGCTAAAAATGCTGAACCTGAACAGAGTACATTCAAACGCAAATAAATTAATTGGACCAGATTGTCGTAATAACTATCGTGTAACTGTCGTGCTGTCAGGTAACGGTCGTGCTGGTTGCAATTGTTGTGTTACGTCATTTTTCCCGTACGAGTTCTCATGTGTCAAAACAGGTTAGACTTTCCAGCTGTCCTGAACCCGCACCTCTTACACTGTGTATTGCTGATTTATGGATGTCCAAAGTGGATTTCTGTGCTGCAGAATAGGCGCACTGGTCACACTGGTAGGTGGTTTTCTCCTGTATGGGTTCGCATATGTCTGGATAACTTAGACTTTTGAACAGTCCTATATCCACACTCTCCACACATGTAGGGTTTTACACCAGTGTGTATTGCTGATTTATGGATGTCCAAAGTGCATTTCTGTGCTGAAGAATAGTCGCACTGGTCACACTTGTAGGGTTTTTCTCCAGTGTGTGTTCGCATATGTCTGGATAACTTACACTTTTGAACAGTCCTGTACCCACACTCTTCACACATGTAGGATTTCTCCCCACTGTGTATTGCTGATTTATGGATGTCCAAAGAGCATTTCTGCCCTGCAGAATAGTCACACTGGTTACACTTGTAGGGTTTTTCTCCAGTATGAGTTCTCATATGTCTGGATAAGGTAGATTTTTTAACTGCCCTGTACCCACACTCACCACACATGTAGAGTTTCTCACCAGTGTGTTTTGCTGCTATATGTTCGTCAAGGTTGGGTTTCTTTGCTGCAGAATAATCACACTGCTCACATTTGTAAGGTCTTTTTCCTGTATGTTTTTTCATATGTTGATACACACTTGGCCTGTGGGCGGTTCTGAACCCACACTTCTTACACATGTAGGGTTTCTCACCGTGTTCTTTCACCAGATGTGTACACAAATCCTTTTTATGCATTGTAGAATAGTCACACTGGTCACAACGATAAGGTTTTTCTCCGATACGGGCTCCCATGCGTTTAGACAAGACAGACACCCCACACATCAATTGTTTGTCATCAGCGTTAATCGACTTGACTTGTTGTGCTTCTATCTGGTCTTCTGCATTTCTTACTTTGCTGTGGCAGTCAACCTGGAAAACCCCCGTGAGAGGCCCATCATGGAAGTTGTTATCTACTTCGGTGTGATACCTTTGTTTTGTCGTGTCCATTATGAACCTGAGAGAAAATGAATGCATGATTAAAAAAAAAAAGTCATCGATAATTTATACAGAAGATACTACACTGGTCTATATTGTTCTGATTTGATCAGGATATAAAAGTTCGATGTACTACAACTTACATCTAACAGCAATTCTGGCATGTTGTACGATAAGAAAAAAACAACAAAGGAAAAATTATGAGCAGGCTAGGTGAATTATGACCAGGTAAATTAGGCAGGTCCAAGCTAGGTCAGTAAGAGGATGCAAAATTGGTTACTCAAATCCTTTGTTCTCTTTTCAAAGTTTTATGAATATTTGAACATACTGTTTGGTGTTGTTTGTATCTGATGAAAATGAGGATCCCCTAAGCAGTAAACGAACTAGGACAAACTAACTACGGCCGTGTGAAACACCCGATCCCCTCGATCTCGGAAGTTAAGCAACGTGCAGTCCGGACAGTACTTGGATGGGAGACCACCAAGGGAGACTGGATGCTGTAGCCCGGCTAAGAATTCACGAATTCGTCTTTTGTAATTGCAGGGAATCCCAATATCCAGTGTGGTGCGGTCCAGTGTAATAACTTCGCTTTGTTGCACCATTCGGACAATTGCACGAAATGCACTGGCAAATGGAATGTGCAAATAAGCGGCTTCTACTGTATTATTATTGTCATTGTTATTATCATTATCAGGATGGATTCTACCAATATTTAATCGTTGCTTTCAAAGGTCACATCCAAAAGTTCCTTAGACACCATTTAATACCCTTTATATATGGTTCCATTTATATAGCCTTGAAATTGCCACTTCACCTGCTGCATACTATATGACGTACATGCGGAGGTGATTACGGAGCCAGTTTTGTTTCGGCCCCCCTCCCCCTTCATTTCCTGCCATATTCACATCTGGAATAAAACAATAAATTATCAACTTACTATAGTTTTCCCTCCACAGAATGGAACGTAAATTCGGAAGCTTGATAAGAAAACACTTGGCTGTTCACAGTTAAGTCTTAAATTACCTGTTTCTTACAACGGTTTTTCTCCTCACGTAAACGGGGACCCGAGGTGCTTTCCTTCTCCGTCTTATCGGGGTCAGAGGTAAAGGTGAGCCAGGTGAAAGGTGACTATTAGGTCCTGATGGCACAGATCATGTCCTTGTCTTTTGTCGCCACATTAAGCACAGCACGAAATCTGGTATTTAAGCAAGCTTAAACTCAACGTAAACGCGACGTTTCTGCACCCTTTCCGCAACTTAACGACATCTATCCGTGAACGTAAAGGTTCCCTTTAATGTTACCTTTACGTTGGCACTTAAATGTGCGTTTCGGCACTCCTTCACGTGCCTTTCCGCAACTATTAGACGCTTAAAGGCGTCGTTAATGACAGTTTTTCGTAACCTATACGGGCGGAAAGCACGCGTTTATTAAGACCTTTCTGCACCCTTTCCGCAACTTAACGACATCTATCCGTGAACGTAAAGATTCCCTTTAATGCACTTATATGTACGTTTCGGCACTCCTTCACGTGCCTTTCCGCAACTATTAGACGCTTAAAGGCGTCGTTAATGACAGTTTTTCGTAACCTATACGGGCGGAAAGCACGCGTTTCTTAAGACCTTTCCGTGATCTTTTGACCACATTTACAGTCGATTTCCGTCACGATTTCCCCACGTTTATGTGTCGTTTACACACCCTGAAAGGCACGTGAAGAAGTGCAGAAACGTACTTATCCGAACGCTTTCCGTCATCTTTCCTTGGACTATAGTTGTCATTTATTTTTAGTAAAGGCGGCGTAAGTTTAAACCTTTCCGCATCTTTAGGTAGGCTTTATGTGTTTTGTGTGGCTTGAATTGGAACTTTTGCATCGGGTATGCGTGTCTTATTTGGTGTGAATCATATCTACACCGGTATCTATGGCTTCGCCGTCTAAGCTATCTTGTGATTCTAATTGTGGACTTGGATTGGTCGACCGAGGGAACAATCGGTGTACAATATCCATGCACGAATCTCCGCTACATTTAAGTCCACAATTTGGAGTCCAGTGTCGGGCGATACGCCTGGAAAGACTCATTTCAAGCAACATAGTTCCATCTGGCCATCACATTAGGAAAAATCCGCTCAGATTCCCGAAGACGGGTACTGTTTTGTGATGAACAGGCCGTGCTCTCCATGTCTCCGCCAGCTTATGCTGGTCAAGACGACACTGTCTTGAATTCACCCTGAGTTGTGCCCCGTTGAAGACTCTCCAACATACGTACTCCGTTTCCGGCAAGCCGTGAGTGTCCTATGGTTATGTCCGTTCCGTCCTGTAGTTCCGTTGGAATCCATTTGCGGCAAAGCCACGCCGATAATCCGTGTGTTGAAACGGGTCCAAGGCTCCTTCTTGACTTGTCCCGAAACAGACGCCCTGCAAACTGGTTTCTTCTATAAATTATGGCATATTCGTTAGGTTTAAAAAACCCACCTTTGTCTGTCATTGGATAACGCGCTATCACATGACTGACCTCTTCTGGGAGCTGCTAATTAGAAATCCAATGCCGCGTTGTTCGTTATTCATAGTTGACGGCGAATAAATTTGAATTTGAAAAACGTAACACCCTTTGTACGCTGTTTAGCCAAGGTTAAGCTAAACACAACAATACCACACTAGAAAATACCAGCCTTTCTGGGAGAACGTGATTATTGCTTGTAGATAATAAATGTTCTTCCAGAAGATATGAAAGTTTTTTGTACAATTATATAAACAGCAAACCCGCTATATTCCCATGATACGTTACCGGGTAGTGAGGACGCTATGTCGTCGGGATGCCAAGCTGCAAGGCACAGCCACCCGCGAGCGACATACTGGACAGGCCGCCCAGTACTAGTCCTCTTACCCTGAACGGGAACAAGGCCGTAATTATGACCACCAATCTTCGGGGGCATGTACGCAGTGCTCCCGGCGACTGTTGTTTCCTTTCAACAAGGAGGTTAAATGTTTAATTTCCTTGCTTTCAACGCTACCTCTCCAACATCTTTTTCTGTAACTAGTACTATCGATCTCCACCTCTGTAAAGAAAGTTCAGAGAGTTTTCTGAAAAGTAAGGTCAAAGGCAAAGGTAACGGAACGATATCGGTAACATACGATACTACTGGAAAAAATAAACGCTACCTTTCCGACATCTTTCTTGCACCTGTACATAGCATCTTTTTGTGTAAAGTGAGCTCAATGGTAACGTAAAGACACTGGAAAGATACCATATGTTATATTTATGTTTCACCCATGAGGATATTTTGATTTTCCTGGTTTCGTCAAACACGCTAACACAGAATGAGTTATTCAGGCGAAGTCGCTACTTTAGTGAACGGCGCATGTGGTATATTGAGCGGAAAATACTCGTAATTTGGTAAAAGCAATGCCTCTTTTAAAAATAATAATTAACGCTACCTTTCCGACATCTTTTTTGCATCTATACATTCCAAAAATTGTATCTGCTATATGTAAGTTTTAACCAAGAGTAAATGTTGCTTATCTTGGTTAAACTCAACACGTTAACACAGCAGGGGCTATTCAGGCGAAGCCGCTGCGTTAGTGAGGGCGCATGTGGTATATTGAGCGGAAAATAATGCCTCTTCTTCAAATAATGATTAACGCTACCTTTCCGACATCTTTTTTCCACCTATACATAAAAGGGGGGAGGTTTGCTTAAACCTCCCCCAAATGTAACGGAAAGACATCGGAAAGATTGTATCTTTTATCATAGCTTTCACACAGGACGAGATTTGCTTTTCTTTGTTAAACTTAACACGCTAACACAGCAAGAGCTATTCATTTGAAGCTGCTGCTTTAGTGGACAGCGCATGTACTTTATTGAGCGGAAAATACTCTTAATTTGGTAAAAGCAATGCCTCTTCTTCAAATAATGATTAACGCTACCTTTCCGACACCTTTTTTCTACCTATACATAAAAGGGGGGAGGTTTGCTTAAACCTCCCCCCTTTTATGTAAAGTCAGCTCAAATGTAACGGAAAGACATCGGAAAGATTGTATCTGTTATATGTAGCTTTCACACAGGAGGAGATTTTCTTTTCTTGGTTAAACTTAACACACAAACACAGCAGGAGCTATTCATTTGAAGCCGCTGCTTTAGTGAACGGCGCATGTGGTATATTGAGCGGAAAATACTCTTAATTTGGTAAAAGTAATGCCTCTTCTTCAAGTAATGATTAACGCTACCTTTCCGACATCTTTTTTCCACCTATACATAAAAGGGGGGGAGGTTTGCTTAAACCTCCCCCCTTTTATGTAAAGTCAGCTCAAATGTAACGGAAAGATATCGGAAAGATTGTATCTGTTATATGTAGCTTTTACACAGGATATTTACTTTTCTTGGTTAAACTTAACACGCAAACACAGCAGGAGCTATTCATTTGAAGCCGCTGCTTTAGTGAACGACGCATGTGGTATATTGAGCGGAAAATACTCTTAATTTGGTAAAAGCAATGCCTCTTCTTCAAGTAATGATTAACGCTACCTTTTCGACACCTTTTTTCCACCTATACATAAAAGGGGGGAGGTTTGCTTAAACCTCCCCCCCTTTTATGTAAAGTCAGCTCAAATGTAACGGAAAGACATCGGAAAGATTGTACATGTTATATGTAGCTTTCACACAGGAGGAGATTTGTTTTTCTTGATTAAACTTAACACGCAAACACAGCAGGAGCTATTCATTTGAAGCCGCTGCTTTAGTGAACGGCGCATGTGGTATATTGAGCGGAAAATACTCTTAATTTGGTAAAAGCAATGCCTCTTCTTAAAAATAAACGCTACCATTCTGACATCTTTTTTTGCACCTATACATAAAAGGGGGAGGTCTCCATAGACCTATACTAATAAGAGTATGTAAATGAGATCAATTGTAACGGAAGGGCAATGAAAAGATATCATCTCCTATTGGTAATTTCCACCTTAGAGAACCACGAAAATAAAAAAAAAAGCGAAGGTCAACTGATTGCATGTGAACGTATGGTCGGTTCAAAGCCTGTAGATGTTTTCTGTACATAAGCAATACCCGTTTCATATACGGCACATATAAAGATGCTTAAAGGTTATGTAAAGATATTACATGTATTTAATATGCCTTAACGAATACGGAAAGGTTACGGAAATGTAAAACCATGGTTTCCGTGGTCTTTACGATACCGTAAACTCTTCGGAAATATTTTCCCACCTTTAGGCTACATTTAAGTATCTCGGAAAGTATGCTTTAATATTCCTTTTCGTGCTGTGAAGGTTGGATACTTGACAGGGTCTGGCCGTTTGTACAGTTTAACACATAAGTCATATCATCATTGTTCTTTGATATCGATTAGGTGGGATTTGAAAAATTAATAATCACGTAATCAACAATGACGCGAAAATTTGCTATTTACTCAGACCCTGATACATTCTAAGGAAAGAACTGCCATCTAAACGGAGATATCGTACCTCTTTGAAAAGTATTCAGCATTTGTAGAATTGATTGAAGTGATAGTTTATCTTATTTATAACCATTATTCTTAACCTTTAGTTATGAAAAGCTTGGATATGATTTAGACCGGTCAGCGATGTAACGTTGACATGTTATGAACCTTGAACCTTGAACGTGGACATCGGGGATATGACAGGGATAATTTCGGCGCATGGTTGGGCAGATTGCAAGAGCGAATGTTATGACTTACAATATGTGTGTATTTCTAGATGTGCAGTTAGTTTACAACTACCCGAAAATCATCAACAGTGCATGAAGAAATCCCTATCATCATTCAGTGGTGCAGTGTTGTGGAACTCTCTTCCACCTAAACTAAAAAAAAAGGAAAACAGGCTAATTAGAACGGTTGATTTATATCTATGGCTGATTGAAAACTCCCAACTGGCGACATTTTTGTCCCTTGACATTTTTGTCCCTTGATCAATAAATAATAATGACATTAGATATATAAAACAGCCCGACCGGTTCCGATTTGAAAGTGTGACCCTCTCACACGCATTGAAGGGAAACAACTGTTTTGTAAAATAAGACATGGAGCAACGAGTTTCTCTCCATTCTACTTTAATGCTGCTGTCATATGAAGTCAAATGACACAGCACATTGCAACTTGTACACTATAAAGTATACAGTCGAACTGTAACTGTAACTTCGCTTTACTGCAAACGCCTGATTATTGCACGGAAAACGCTGCCAATTTTGGGCTTGCAATTAAACGGCATCTACTGTAACTTTGTTGCTGTGGCACTATATTTAGAGTTTAGAAAATAATGAAAATATGGCACGAAACCCTGCCTATATCATCTCTCCTACCAGATTTCGCCTCTTGCCTGAGACTTAGACCTTTTTTTTTTTTTGCTGCGCTCAAAACCATGAGAGTAAAACGTTGTGCGGTGATCGCTGATTTGACCGATTGTGAAGCGTGTATCAGGCTTGTGACCTCTCACCTTTGCCCCGAAGGTAAGCTCACATCCGCCATTTTTTTTACGTCTTTGTCTCCGGTATATGTCCGAAGAATTGTCGACATTTAACGTAGTCACCACGAGTCTTGGAGAACACTAACCAACTTAGAACTACGGGTAAGACACGTGGTTGCCGTTAGTGCTTCCAGCTTGATGCTAATTGAGTGGTAAAATAGAATAAGTAATGTGTTTGTGATTGGTGTTTTGATGGGGAGGGGGGCAGTGGTACTGTAATGTGTGGGATGTATACGGGACCACTTGCACGTGAATATCTCTCACTTAAGACTTTCTATAAGTCTTCATAACTTCGGTCCTAGTACTTAATAGACACGGAGCTGTCTTCTGCTACTTTAACAATTTGTATGACATGAAGAATTACTAGTAATTGCTAATTATAAGGAAGGGTGAAGCCTTGTATATTCCTTTTCCTTGGACTAACACGAATGTGTATGGTTGGATGGATAGAGTACCATAGAATGTGGCAGGAGGATTCTTGTGGGAGGCATATTGCAATCTTTTTCAAATTCCTTTATAATAGATATATGGTGTTCCAGGTTGCAGCGTCCCTACCTTGAATCCTGAGGAAGCTAACTTCAGATTCGACACCGTTGTCATTTACAGGTAAATGGTTTCATAAGGTACCAGATCAAAATGAAGTTTCATATGATAACCTTTATCAATTTGCCTTCATGAAGAATGCTCCATTGTAATGCATCATTAAATAACGATGATGATTTCATGTACAGTTTTACAAGGTGCAAAATATTCCAACCACAGTTCCACTATAAGGCTAATCTTTCCAAGACAAGAGTGAGTAGTATGGAGTGAGAATGATCTATCACAATCATTTAAGGGATTTATATATGATCGCCCACATAAATTAGACTAACATTTTCCAAAGATTAAGTTTGTCACGAGAAAATTGTTTTCTCAACACTTTTTAAAAATATTTGTACCTGAATACATGAGAATTGGGAGGTAGTGAAGGTAGCAAGTTAAGAAAGTTAAAGTTTGTAGGCAAACACAAAACCTAATGTTTACTATGTGTCACACTTCTAGCAGAAATGGAATATTTCATCCGTGAACATTCTATTGGACATCCTGGGAAGGAGATGGGGCATCCTGAACATCCTGGGAAGGATATGGACTCTCTTGGACACTCTGGGATCGAGATGGACTGTACTAAACACCCTAGGAAGGAGAGTTACAGCAGGGAGACCCAGACAACAGACATGGGCCTGCAGCAGGAAACGTGTGATGTGAACTTTTCCCAACCTGGCAACACATCAAACTCACAGGTACAGGAGAGCAAAGGCAATGTGCAAATTATTGTGGTTAAACACACGGGTGAAAAACCCTACACGTGTGACGAGATGGACTTTTCTGCTACACAGAAATGCAATTTGGACCGACATCTAATGAAACACATGGATAAAAAACACTACATGTGCGGAGTCTCAGGGGAGTGTGGGCACAGGACAGGTCGAAAATCTCACTTATCTGTACACGTAAAAACTCATACAGGTGACAGTCCCTATGTATGTGGCCAGTATGACTATTCTGCTGCACAGACAAGCGACTTGAACCAGCATATAGCAGCAAAGCACGGTAAGAAATCCTACATATGTGGAGAGTGCGGGTACAGAACAGCTTATAATTCAAATTTATCCCAACATATGAGAATCCATACAGGAGAAAGACCCTTTAAGTGTGATAAGTGCGACTATTCTGCAGCCCAGAAATCTGCTTTGTTCAGACATCTAGCAAAACACAAGGATGATCGCTACTTTTGTGTCGAGTGTGGGTACAGGACACCTTATAGGCCAATGTTATCTCGACACATGCGAACCCATAAAGGAGAAAGACCCTACAAGTGTGACCAGTGTGACTATTGTGCAGCACGGAAAACTGATTTGAAGAAGCATCTGGCAAAACACACTGGAGAGAAACCCTTCATGTGTGGGGAGTGCGGGTACAGGACATGTAATAGGTCTAACTTATCCGTACATATGAGAAAGCATTCAGGGGAAAAACCTTTTAAGTGTGACAAGTGTGACTATTCTGCTGCACAGAAATCCTGTTTGGACAAACATGTACTGAAACACACTGGTGAGACGCGCTTTATGTGTGACGAGTGTGGGTACAAAACAGCTTATAAAATAACCTTATTGCGACACACGAGAACCCATACAGGGGAGAAACCCTACAAGTGTGACCAGTGCGACTATTCTGCAGTACAGAAATACGACTTGGACAAACATCTAGCAATACACACTGATGAGAAACCCTACACATGTGTAGAGTGTGGGTACAGGACGGCTAAGATGTCTAACTTATTCAAACATATGAGAACGCATTCAGGGGAAAAACCCTACAAGTGTGACCAGTGCGACTATGCTGCTGCGCAGAAATGTTCTTTGGACCGACATCTAATGACACACACTGGTGAGAAACCCTACATGTGTGGAGAGTGTGGGCATAGGACAGCTGAAAAGTGTAACTTATCCCGACATATGAAAACACATACAAGAGAAAAACCCTATAAATGTGACCAGTGCGACTTTTCCGCAGCAGAGAAGTCCACTTTGGACAGACATCTAACAAAGCACACCGGTGAGAAACTCTACATGTGTGAAAAGTGTGGGTTCAGGACATCTCGAAAGTTTTCCTTATCTGTACACATGAAGACTCATACAGGAGAAAAACCCTACAAGTGCTTGTGACTTTTTTTACAGCACATCAATCAGCTCCACGGTCCAATTTATCTCAAATAAACACCCATACAGAAAAAAAAAAAAAAAAAACATATCTGAACGATCACGCCAGATCGCTACTATCACTGATCTTGGAGGCTGTGTGGGGTGGTTTATGCCTGTCGCTAAATTCGGTAACAAACGTTACCACCACGAGTGCGATGGTTGATACGGTTATATCTTCTATGAATAAAACTAGAAATGGCCGTTTTGTGACGCTTTAGAGATTTTCTGGCTTTCTAAAGAAACAAGAAAGGGTCAGTGACTGCCATTTGTAGTCCAACTTGTGTAACAAAATACTGTACAGAAATAACTGTAACAAACGTTACCATTGTTCTATGCTTTCTACGCTTTCTATTTGACCTTGTGTAAAAAAGATACCCACTTTTTAAATGTCCCTAGGGATGTCCACTTATATTTAAATGATAAAGCCAATACTGTTAATCATTTTGAAGAAAAAGGGGTAAAGTTTACTGTTGAAACACCCCGTAATACATAACCAAAGGGTAAGAAAATAAGAAGTCGCATTTTTTGGCAATCGTTAAAAGTGGAATTTTCCTAAACAAACAGGTAGATTTCACTGAAAAATAAGCCGATTTATTTGACATTATTTACATTTCAATGAGAACAAGTGGAATGGTCTTGTAGAACTAATAGCCTATTAGAAAGTTTTTCTGTAGTCTTAGCCTTGACCTGGGTCCGATAACTACTCTTTAAAAAGAAATTCATATGAGAGGTAGACATTTTCTGGTAGACTGTCGAGCATTATAGCATATCTTTTAAGAGGCTGGCTAAGTAAAATAACTACTATAGTTGTAGATTCTTTACATAAGATAGTTTTAGTACCTACGCATAGATTTCCTTTTTCTTTCCGAGTTCAAATTAACTGTTTTTTCCAAAGAATTCCTTGTAGAATGTTAGATGTCATGGAAGTTTCCAAACATTTTGGAGTTTTAATTTGTTTTAGTCTAATTTGTTCGAAAGTACAACCTTACGTTTGCAACATATTGCAGCACTATACCTAATATTTCATGCCCTGATATTCTGAGTGCTTATTCTGTATTTTGTTAAGCTCATAGCAATACCTTTTACATGTCTGAGAATGTAATGGAGTTTGGTGAAGATCATTCAAAATAAAGAAATGTAAATTATACGAAGCTATTGATACTGTGTTGATTTACATAGTGTAACGATTCTGACTGCATTGTTACATATAGGGTTTATGTTTATGTACAATCGTTGCGTTCTTTTGGCTTTATTTTTCATTCAAGGGGATTAAAAATTCTAAATGTGAATTGAACAAAAAAAAAACTCGTTTTTGTTGACTTGGCATGATTGGACATAGAGGTAAAAACATTAGAAAAAGTTTCCAAGGCACTGCTGGTAACATACGTGTTATATCATTTGAGACCTTTTAGGCCAGTTTAACATATAAATGCACGTCATAAACGCCGTACGTTAGTAAATCATGTAGATCGTAGATTTAAGTAGACATGGGGGGTCGCCATACTACGAAAAGTAGAGCTGAAATGGATTTTGAACATGTTTAAAACCCTCAAATCACCGTATAGGGTCAAAACTGACCCCAGGCAGGGTTCTCCCCAGAGAGTGGAATAAGGGAGGCCCTCCACTATACTCTCAGCCAGCTCCACTATACTATTTTTCAAATTTAGTGTGTTTCTTCCCTATTTCCTTTGTTAGTTTTGCTAAGATTAATGACAATTCACAGATTTTTGTACCAAGTGGCATCACTTTTCCAGTCAGCATTGTCTGAAAAAACTTGTGAATGAGCAATGATCAAAACAATAGTAGTTTTGCCACTTCACAACAAAGGAATAACAACAGTATATTACACTTGTAGTATTTGACACCCTCTGTCATTGCAAAATCAACCCATTTTCATGAAAGTGCAGCGCGTTGGTGCGGGTTATTTTTGCCAGCCCCTCCACTATACTAAAAAATTCTGGGGAGAACCCTGCCAGGCGTATATCAATATGTACCATTATGGCATTTCTGGTCGAAAACAAATTTCTTCCCATAACTTTGTTTCTATATATGTCTTATAACTTCTCATACGTTTTACCGAGATTGGCTCATTGTTGATTAAGTTATCCTAGAACGTTTATGCATGGATAAAAGCAAAAGCGTTCATCCGGTTATCTAGAGGAGATAAATCGCACGACGCAAAAAAATGTATGTAAAAAAATACCACAGCGCGATGGCTGATTTTACCTACGATTTACTTGCGATCATTATATTGACGCGGATAAAATTATAGTAGGGTGCATATCACGACAAATGAATATGTTGGACAGTTGGAGTTGGGGTATAGCGTACAAAAAAGTAAAAAGTTTCTTTTTAAATTTGACGGAATGTTTTAAATGGGACCATGCTGGGTCAAGCGGATCTGGAGTATCTTGTTCACTCGTAATTTTAGCGTCTTTAGCCTAACTTTTAGTAGCAATATAGGTAACATTTAAATTTTGGCGACGACTCGGGGGCTAGCCCAACAGTAAAGAGTGCGTCAGTTTGGCGAGAAATCCCAAAATTCGATAGGTATTTTTTGAATTTTCCCGCTTTTATCCTTTGGAAGGGAATAACTCTATACGGAATTGACGTATAGGTAGCTTTATATATTCCTTGCATAATAAATGCTAATCATGCAAATCAGGGGCTAATTTGCATTATATATGAGAACAGTTTTTAAATTCACAATATTCCGTAATAGGATACTCAAAATATTGCATATATTACTGAAAAAGAAAAAAAATAGTAGCCTGCTAACTGTATCTGTCCGATTTGCAAAAATTCCCAGAATTGCACAGCAATTCGTCGCGCGTGTGCAGTTGCATCATCTCTTTGGAGGAAAATAACTTTGGAAAGGCTTGACGGATCGTCGTGATTTTTAATATGGCAAATGTTACTGAAAAAAAAAGAGAAATATCATCATACATATATTGTTATTTTGGTACAGAATATGATCAGCTGATAATTACTTATCCAAATGAGGTCCTCATATCAAAAGTAATGAGAAACATTTACAATAGGCCACTCGTCACATGAGACCACCATTTCTGTTGACAGCAATGCCTCACAAACATTCATTTTGTTTTGGACCCACACGTATGTTTACACAATATACTTGTTACAAAGAGCACCAAATTGAGAAGGACCAGATGCCTGGTGGAAAGCACTTAACGTGGTGTACTGAATTGGTGTGTGAATTTATTACTATTGTCTGGTATATCTTACTCCATTGCCTAACCTGTGTATGATATGAAGAGGTATGCCTAATCGTTTTCTTAGAACTACGACTGTGTTTCTTTTAGAAAGATCCAAGCCACTGCTACATATCGCCCCAACCGAAGCCTCTGCTTCAGGAATATGATTTTAAATCTTTGTTATGCTCAAAACCACGAGAGTAGAGCGTTATGCGGCGAACTGCGATTTGCGCCATTTGGCAAGTGTACATTAGGTTTGTGACCTCTGACCTTTGCTCCGTTGATGAGCTGTGTCCGCCATTTTGTTTTATGTCGACTCGTCGTCATTGCAATCATCTCCTCCAAACTGACGCGATTTAAGGAATTCCAGAAGCCGTGGAGAGCGCTATCCACCATAGACCTACACGTAAGCAACGTGAGTGTCGATAATGCTTCCTGGTTGGTGATTGTTTAGCGGTAAATTAGAATTATATAGGTATGTGTACGATCGATAGTTCGAGGGGGGGGGGGGGGTATGGAAACTAATGAGTGATGTAACGGCTGCCCATCATCGATTTGTACCTTCAGTTTACGGTTAGAAATCTTCTTGCTCGTCTTCTTTCGGTTACGTGTCAACTTCATTTTAAAAACTCTGACACGGTGGGGGGGAGGGTAAGGGTAAGGGTACCCTTGGTGTACTTAAATCCTTAAAATCCACATAGAGAAAAACACAAGAATAAGGTGAAAACCCTTACCTGTCACGTGTGTGATATCCACCTCCAATATTCTAACATATCACCAGCTCACCGCCTGTATCTCAAAAGAAGATCTTAACAGCCAATTATACAATGTATATGGGCTTCAGCAAAATAAAA